>NC_080717.1:9179303-9479303 GCF_019097595.1 Hemibagrus wyckioides | reverse complement strand
ACTTCATGAGGAGTTTCACTGTGTGGAATGTTTTGTTGTAAATTGTCCAGCTGCATTTAAGAAGAAGAAGAAGCCTTTACTTGTCACATATACATTACAGCACAGTGAAATTCTTTCTTCACATATCCCATCCTTGGAGGTTGGGGTCAGAGATGATACAGTGCCCCCGGAGCAGAAGGGGTTAAGGGCCTTGCTCAAGGGCCCAACAGTGGCAACTTTGCAGTGCTGGGGCTTGAACCCCTGAACTTCCGGTGAACGATTAACTGTTAACCATTTGAGCCACCACCACCTATTTTTGCGTGGGACAAGGATGACATCTGTCAATATTACCTCCAGTGAGCTGGCCAAACATTTCAGGAGGAGGACTCGTGGGGTTGAAAAAAATGCGTTCAGTGATACTGAACTCAATGTGGGAACTGACAGACACCACAGGTTTGGTTGTCAGAAATCCAGAGAGCATGGCACATGTGTGGGAGGTACAGCAAAAGCACCTGCCATGCATCCAAGATCCACCTGGTGTACGGCTTTACTCAAAACTGGGCACTGAGTTACAGAAGGATGACAAGATCTTGGCTGTTTTTAGGTGTGACAGAGGGTCCTCTTCTCTGGATAGCTTCCAACACCAGTGTAATTTTATTCAAGGTAAACTAAAATTATGTAAAAAAAAAAAAAATCAGGTTTCAAGATCAAGTAGATCTTTCACGTAAATCGTTTATTATATTCACATGGTGGCTGTTGAATTCTTCATCTCAAGAATCTCAGTGTCTTTGTCTTTGTGAAGAAGATTTCCTAAGTATGAAATGTGTTTCATTATTTATTAAATGCAATTTGTATTTTTATAACCTGAAGCATTTTCTCCTTTAAGGTGGCGATGCAATGCTCAGCGTTCACAGATGTACATGCTTGAGAGTGTATCTAGATGGAACATCAACCGAGCATATCAAGCTGTGGACATGAATGGTGTATCACAAAGTAAAATCTATGAGCTTTGTTTGATGTATCACATGAATGTCTTCAGCAACAGAGCCCTCGGATGTGCCCTCATGCCAGAATTCCTTCCTCCTGGGAATAATTCATAGTGTGTCAGAATGTGAGGTTGTAAATGTATTCGCTTTATGTGATTTTACTTTTCTTACTCCATGCAATTTTCGAGGGTTGTTTAAACTCAAGGTACAAACACTACAATTTCTTCCTGGTGAGTTGGACATTCACTTTAATAATAAGAAAATAAATAAGTAAAGGGCACTTACTGAGCCCTTTATTATGACCACATGAGTGTATTATGAAGAGATATAAATGTACTAAACTACAGGTTTATTGTACTGAGAAAATAATAAACATTTAGATTAAAAAAGTAATTAATTTTTTTGTGTAATTGAGTTTAAATGGAAAAAAGTTTTATTCTAAAATGGATTTGCTTTTTCAGGCTGCCTGACCGGCAGAACAGAACTGACTGGGACAACTTGCTGCAAGGAGTTGGAGCTTTCCTTGAGATCAATATGGCAAAGGATTCACCACCATCAAGTTCTTTGGTTTACTCTATAGCCAAAAAAGTGCCACAGAGGATATGACTCTAGAATGCTGTTTTTTGAAAGTTCTGTCTTAAGCTAGAAGCCTATTGCTTATTTAAAGATATGTTAATGAGTAAATGGAAATATTTCAACTGGCATAAAATGACTGCAGATGTTGCTGGCTACAATTGCACTTAACATATTTGTAAGGTTGTGGGGAAAAACCCAGAAATCAGCTGATTCTGAACTCAACTCACAGCCCACTTCCAGTCATGAGTGAGCCATCTGAACACAATAAAGACTGTATATGAATATAGAATCCAACATAAAGCCCCATAACCCCCGTATATTGTAGCAGATTTATCATTTGTGGCAGTAATTTATTTAAGGTTAAAGGTTAAAAACAGGATTGAGTCTGAGACACCACGTGAAACAACCGTGGCCAACTCAACTGTGTTTTTCCTCGGAGAATATGTGCTATCATTCTAATCTACACCGATCAGCCATAACATTATAACCACCAACAGATGAAGTGAATAACACTGATTATCTCCTCATCACGGCGCCTGTTAGTGTGGGGGATATATTAGGCAGCAATTGAACATTTTATCCTCAAAGTTGATGTGTTAGAAGCAGGAAAAATGGGCAAGCGTAAATTTTTGAGCGAGTTTGACAAGGGCCAAATTGTGATGGGTAGACGACTGGATCAGAGCATCTCCAAAACTGCAGGAGAACTTCAGCGACCACAGCACACCTTCAGGGATTTAGTGAAGTCCATGCCTTGATGGGTCAGGGCTGTTTTGGCAGCAAATGGGGGACCAACACAATATTAGGCAGGTGGTCATAATGTTATGCCTGATTGGTGTAAATTTCAAAGTAAACAAAGTGGATACAACATAATGACCATATATGTTTAGAAAACAACATTCACAGTATGTAGTTTTTATTAGTATTTATATTTTTATTAGTATTTATTTGAGGTTTTTTTTTTTTAGTTTTTAATAGTATTAGTAAAAAAAACAGTATTATTTTCCAGTGCATACAGATTAATATACTGATGTGCAAGATAGACGTCTTAGTTTTATGTTCCCACCAACTCAATCTCAGGAACCAAAGTAACATACAATACACTAGGGAGAGCTACACAGCCGATTGTTATCTACTTTGTGTCCCTTCCTTTTGGTAGTTGGTTCATGCTTCAAAGAGATTCAGGGTTATAAAAGGGAATGCATTGTGGGATACCATACAAGGCTTTACCGTCACACATCCCAAGGCCCTAACCATTGGTTGCTTTTAGGTGATGTCAAGAGTGTGTGCCTCCAAAGTTCAAAGTCCAGACCTGAATGCAGGGATAAAATGAGAAACAGGGGATTGATTAATAAAATAACAAAACTACAGACAGATGGAAACATTAGGGAAAACCAGGTGACTAAGTTCAAAATAACAAACACAAACCAGAAAAGAAACAGCAGAAACCAGGAGGTAAAACCAGGTAACTAAGGACAAGGACCCAGCAAAACACAAGCACAAGACAGCAGGTATATACAGTATAAGGAAGGTAAGACATAAGGTGTGTAGAGGCAGGAAAGGGAGAAGGGATCGAGTTGGGCAAGCATATGTGCAAACACAAAATGTAAACACAAGCACATGGGAAACATAACGTGAACGAATCCCTGCCAGACTGACCTCTGGTGTTCTGGCAGGAAACTGTCCAGTGGTCCATGACGTGATGCATTGATGCATACTATTCCTGTAACATTTTACTTTAAGGCTGTGCAAGTTATGTTCACTTTTTAGTCTTTGTATAAATATTTCATGTATACTTTCAAAGATGAACTCAAACTAGGTATAAGACGCTAAAACTTGCTAGTTAACAGCATAACTATTTCTTATGTAGGCTATAAAACCCTTGCAGTCTCTGCTCTAATTCATAACATAGGTGTTCTATCGGGTTGAGGTCAGGACTCTGTGCAGGCCAGTCATCTTCCTCCACACCAAATTCCCTCATCCATGTCTTTATGGACCTTGATTTGTGCATTGGTGAGCACTCATGTTGGAACACGAAGGGGTCATCCCCAAACAAAGTTGGGAGCATGAAATTGTCCAAAATGTCTTAATATGCTGAAACATTAAGAGTCCCTTTTACTGGAACTAAGGGGCCTGCAACTTACCTGCAACAACCTCTCAGAGCGCACAGAGATTGTATCATAATTTCATAAGTAAGTACAATGCCTGGCCAAAGAATTCACACAATTCACAAAATTCATTTTTGCTTTGATTAAAGCACACATTTGTAATGGCACCATTTTAATAAGCTTATGCAGTGTCACAACATTTATTTCCATCCAGGGTTGCGTTAATTTCTCGTAATGATCTTGTATTGATGATGGAAGAGTTAAAAGTCTTCTCCAGCACATCTCAAAGATTCTCAGTGGGGTTAAGGTCTGGACTCTGTGGTGGCCAAATGATGTCACATGCTCCCTGAACCATTTTTTCACAGTTTGAACTTGATGAATCCTTGTCATCTTGCCATCAGGTAAGAACTGATAGGAAAACCTGTTGATTCAACATACTCAGGTCGTCAGCTGACCTCATTTTATAAGCGCATAATGTTGATGAACATAGACATGACCAATGGAAGCAACCCCAGATCATAACACTGCCCCCAAAAGCTTTTATGGTAGACACCAGGCATGATGGGTGCATCACTCCATCCGCCTCTTTTATTATCTTGATGCACCCATCACTCTGGAACAGGGTCAATATGGACTCATCAGACTCATCACTCTGGAACAGGATCGATATGGACTCAGCAGACCACATCAAACATTCCATTGCTTTAGAGTCCAATCTTTTGGCTCCCTAGTCTTTTTTTCCAGTTAGCCTCAAGGGTATGCAGCTGTTCTTAAGGTTACACAGCTGTTTAGTCCCAATCCACTGAGGTCTCTTTGCATTATGCATGTGGAAATGCTATTACTTTCACTGAGTTTTTGATTTCACCAAACATTTAATGATCATTCAAGATTTTTTTTTTATGACAACATTTCCTCTCTAAAGATGATGGTTTAATAATGCAGTGAACAGTTCTTAACCCAATTTTAGTAGCTTCAGCAGTCTCCCTAATACAGTAATTATCCAATGGGATCGTGCTTAGTTATTTCCAACTGGTGCCTTTTTTTGGCTAGGCCATATATTTGGCCCCATCCTTTGTGGAGAATCCTGATCCATGATTGTGTTGTGCTGCCAGGCTGTAGCAGTGTTGCGCAAAGAAAAAGAATGCAGTTTTTTATTTACTGCTCATTCAGAATAGTTAGCTAAATGTTTACATACTCTATATAATTAGTGCATAATAAGGGTTTCATTTGGACCACATCTAGTGTAAAGTTCCTTATAATATGTTTATCACTTGATTTCTACTTTACATCCTGATCAGGAAGTGAGTAATAACTTCAGGAATCACATCGTTTTGCAGGAACACCACTGGGCAGATCTTAGGGGACAGTGACACTGGCTTGTGCTTCTTGATGGACATGATGTGCTCATCAAAGGAATGGAGTAAAAGGGGCAATTTGTAGAGGTATACTGGTAAAATTTCATTTGTGTAACTGTCTGCGCTTAATACTATTTATTCATGGAAAATAGTCTTATCAGATCAATGTCAGATACTTATCTTTTTTCACTCCCCACTACTGACCCATTGCTCCTTACACAACCAGTAAACTAAACATTTCAAAGAAGATCAGATAAAATGCCACTATAATGGTTATAAATGTTTAAAAAATACTATTTCCTTATGGTAAACTACAGTTACTATAATTTTTTATTACAATTAACATTTGCTTATAAACCTGTAAAAATATAAATATCTTATTACACATATCCTTAAAGTCCCTAAAGTTCCTGAACCTCGATAATTGCTTACTTTTACAAAAGACACAGTTATGCTAGATCCACCGGGGTCAGTAGAGGTATTTCAGAGATATGGCTCTCCATTCTCTCTATCCTTTTGTAAAGTGAATGCCTACAGGACTTGATGAAGAGCATAATGGCTTAAATTGAAGAATAATTGCGCCATTTAACGAGTAATACGGATTAAGCACCCGTGTGAATGTTGGTTAGTGAAGCAAATTCTATATTCATATTCAACAACCAAGGTTTATGAGCTCGTTTAGTTCTCAGAGCAGTGAAAATGGAGCTCCTGCTTTCTTGTCAAGGGCAGCAATCCCTCACTTCTGTCAGTAGGGGGCAGCATTTACTCACAAATTGGACAGTGCCCGTTTCTAGAGTTTACACAGAACGGTGTGAAAACACTACTGCAGCTGTTAACTGAGATTATAACCAAGATCACTGGTGGATTGGATGTGCTGGACAATATGCTGTCCTTATTTCCAGAGCCATAACAATTCAACAGCCCTTTGAGATAAAACCTATATGCAGAAAGGGGGTTGTTGTCATTTAGGTGAACTGCAAAGCTGAATCGAACAGTTGATTTATTTGTGACATGAGAAAATAACCTTTGAATTACTTTCATTTTTGTCTTAACACAATTCAGAGACAGTTTTACGAAACACATGTATAACTGACAGATACCAAATACAAAACAGTCAAAAGTAAGTGTTTGTGTTTGTATAGTATACAGCATGCAGACTTTAAATACCTCTAAAACAAATCCCATATATATATATATATATATATATATATATATATATATATATATATATATATATATATATATATATATATATATATATATTGTTCACACCAAGCTTTATCTGTAAAAGTGCTGTCAGTTTTAGCCGGGTTCAGACAGCAGTGGCCGGATGTCCGTTGTTGTACAAGATCAAACCTCGCAGGGTTCGAGTGCGGAAAGATCCCTCTGGATGGATGGTGTCAGGTTTGTGTTCACAGCGGAAGAACATGATGAAGCCATTCCTATAATTCTTGTTCATCCATCCATAGAGTAACGGATTGGTGAATGTTGAGCACATGGCCACTATGTGAAAAAGAGTATACAGAAGCTTGTATTCTTTAAACTTGAGGACCAGGTCAAGATCACTTGCCAACTGAAACACATGGAAAGGAAGCCAACACACTGCGAAGACCACAACCACCAGTGCCAGCATCTTGGTAGTCTTCTTGCGACGAGTGATGCCATCATTGCGGTTGGACGGGCTGACGTGGTTCTTAAGTTTGACCCAGATGCACACATAAGCATAGCTGATAATACCCAGTGGAAGCACATACTGGAGCAGAAGCATGGAGAAGCTGTAGATGATGGCATCTCGGTTAGTGCCATGGGGCCATTTCTCAGAGCATACAGCAATCCGTAAGTTAATGTAGGCAATCTCCTCATAACGGTACTCCCGAAAGATAGCTAAAGGTCCAGCAAGGATGGCCGAGAAAGACCATGTTAGACTGATGATAACGAAACTTGCACATCTGGAGAGACGCTGGCCCATGTGAAACACGATGCACCTATAGCGCTCTAGAGCGATCACAGTCAGTGTCAGAATGGACACATGGACACTGAGAGCTTGGGCATAAGGCACCATGTGACACATCACTGCCCCAAACTTCCACTCATCCAGCAGAGTGTATGCCAAGGTGAAGGGTAAGCACATGGTGTCCACCATGAGGTCAGCTAAAGCAAGGTTGGCAATGAAGTAGTTAGTTACGGTACGCATGTTTTTGTATATAATAATCATATAAATAACTAATGTATTACCAACCAGGCCCAGGATGATTATAAGAGAATAAGCAGTTATAAGGGCTATCTGAACACTTAGGTGCTTGGTAATGTCATCCACAAAGACAGGCTTATGAGAACCCATGCTGTAGTTTCCCAGGCTGTTCTGGTACCAGTCAGTATATTCTTTTTCCTCATTGGGAATATCACTGGTGACATTAGCTGGGTCTGAAGGGCCCATGCTGTCTTGGGTTGCTCTTCTGATGAGTCCAATAACATTCATGCATGTGCCTGTTACAAAGAAAAGTTACACTGGTTTCAGATTGATCAGGAAAAATCAGGAATTATATATAGAATCACATTAAATTTGTATGTCTATTGTTCATTTTTTTAAATACACCCTTTATATACCTTGTTGTCCAAACCTTACTGTGACCCAGAGTGATAGCTGTGTTTCTTCCACAGTTTACACATATTGTTAAAAAGGGAAGGCTATTATTTGTCATTTGCCGTTCAAAAACATGGATCTTTTGAAAGAGGGAAGCTTTTCTGTCCATCTCTCCTTTAGTGTTAAAGCGCTTTTCAACCTGTGATTATCAGTCTGAGGTCTGTTTACTTTCACACATTTTCCACAGAGAGAAATCTGTATCAGAAAATGAACAGGATAAGCTCTGAGAGTCTTAAAATGCATCAAATACCATACAACACCTTTATCCAACAATATCATTTTACACATCCTTTAACTGTAAAAGCATGACAAGGATCCTATTTTCAACATTGTTTGACTAAATTGGTTGAAAAAAGACTCAATTGGTTGAAAAAAAAAAACAATTAAATTTGTTTTACAAAAATCATGTTAGTTTTATATAATTTCAGTAACTGCTTTATCTTTGTCAGGGTTGCTGTGGATCTGTGGGTGTTAGGCAGTAATATACCCTGGATGGTAACTTTACCTTAGCCAGTGCACTTACTGACTACTATTTGCGATGCAAAGAAGACACTTGGGTTTAAGATTTAAAGATTAATATGAGACCAGATGAGATTTGCAAGTTTTATTTTCTGATATTTACTAGATAATACATTTAATGTATTAAACAACTTGACAGTAAGAGTGCATGACACTTTTAGTGTCAGACCATCCGATTTTTTCAGTCTTCAGGAAGGATACAAGAAAATACGGCCTTCACAGGCAAAAGACAGAGCTCAAACCAACTACACCGATCAGGCATAACATTATGACCACTTACAGATGCCGTGAATAACACTGATTATCTCCTCATCATGGCACCTGTTAGTGGGTGGGATAAATTAGGCAGCAAGTGAACATTTTGTCCTCAAAGTTGATGTGTTAGAAGCAGGAAAAATGGGCAAGCGTAAGGATTTGAGCGAGTTTGATAAGGGCCAAATTGTGATGGCTAGACGACTGGATCAGAGCATCTCCAAAACTGCAGCTCTTGTGGGGTGTTCCCAGTCTGCAGTGGTCAGTATCTATCAAAAGTGGTCCAAGGAAGGAACAGTGGTGAACCGGTGACAGGGTCATGGGTGGCCAAGGCTCATTGATGCATGTGGGGTGAAGGCTGGCCCGTGTGATCCGATCCAACAGACGAGCTACTGTTGCTCAAATTGCTGAAGCAATTATTGCTGGTTCTTATAGAAAGGTGTCGGAATACACAGTGCATGACGGGTCAGGGCTGTTTTGGCAGCAATAGGGGGACCAACACAATATTAGTCAGGTGTTCATAATGTTATGCCTGGTTGATGTACATTGTTTAAACAATCTAACAACTTGTCAGTCACATGTCCCAAAATCTTCCGCTATTTTCTAAGTTGATCTAGTTTTTTAATAAATATTTAGACCAATTGAGCTTGCATTTAAAGGGAGAACCCCATTTGAGTAACTAACATTATGACTCCAAACGATTGTAGTGAGCAGAAAAGCACATCTGAATGCACAACACATTGAATCTTGATGCAGATTCAGCAGAAGACCACATCAGGTTTCACTTCTGTCAGCCGAGAACAGACAGCTGAGGCTGCAGTGGGCACAGACTCCTCAAAACCAGACAGGTGAAGACAAAAAACATAGCCTTGTCTGACAAATCTCAATTTCTGCTGAGCGCACAGATGGTCAGGTCAGAATTTGGTAACATCTGCATGAATCCATTGACCCAACCTGCTTTACGTAAACAGTCCGAGCTGGTGAAGGGGGTGTAATGGTGTGGGTAAAGTTTACTTTGTCAAAAAGCAAGAGTCAGACCAGAAGCTCAAATAGGAAAGGTTTGGGACCAGAAGGAAGCCCTACACAGTATTAGCATATACAGTATATAGCATATATAGATAGCATTGCTGCCTGACAGCTCAGCATCCTGATATCTATCCTAAGCTTGGGTTACTGTATGTGCAGAGTGTCTATCATTCATTCCATGCTAGTATGGTTTTTATTCAAGTTCTCCAAATTCCTCTCAGTAAAATTCATCAAGGTGTGAATTATGTCTTTTAATGGACTGGTGTCTCCTGCCTTATGCCTGGGATATGCTTCAGATCCAACGAAACCCTGACCCGGATAAAGTGGTCACTACAGATGATAAAATGAATGTCCTCGATTGTAACCTTTTTATATAATCTTGGACCATTTGAAATTGCAATACTGAAAGACATTTATACAATTCATGAAATATTAATGATTTACTACACAAATTCATTAAAATCCAATTCAGAAAAAAAATAAATAAATACATAAAATAAAATTCAATCCAACGGTCAAACTAATGTAACACTATAATTACTTGACCTTTACAATCACCTATATTGGCATTTAAGCTTATTACCAGACCTAAAATATAAAGATGTCCTGCTGAAGGGTCCCAAATATCAGCAACAAGCAGCATAATATTTCAATACTTTCAAGCTTTTATTTTCTTAATCTTTTAAACACAAAGCAGTGAAAATTATTTAAGCCTTTGTGAAATACGCACTAATTTTCATTTATTTCTTTATTTGCTTTTGAACAGCATTTGGCTTTCTTTTGTGTTAAGCAGCAGGTCATTTCAAAGCAATTATGGAGTCTCATTTAAAACCAGTAGAAGTACACTCCGGGTTGCATGTGACACAGCTGGCAGTGTTGAAGCCTCACAGCTCCAGGTTTTGATCCTGAGCCCTGATTACTTTCTGTGCAGAGCTTTGCATCTTCGCCCAAGTCCATAAGAGGTTTCCTCTGAGTTCTCCTCCCCAAAAGCATGCTTGGTTACACTAAATTTTCCATCTTTGTGTATGAGTGCTTGTCTATGTGTGCAACATGCCCTGCAACAGACTGACATCCCATCCAGGATATATTTCCCTCTCAGACCTAGTGTTTCCGGGGTCGAATCCAGTTATCTCTGACTGGGATAAAGCAGTTATTGTATGCTTAGTTGCAACAACAATTAAGTTAGAACAAAATTGCAAATGTTTTCATTTTTTTCTACGAATGTCAGAAGCAATAATAGAGATTTATTCCAATCTCACTAGGACGTCTTTACTGTATACTAATCATGTCTTAGCTGCAATGCATACATACTCTTAATACGGTCTTCTAATACCATTGCACCATGCAACAAAATATATTTATCCCTCTGTATGTGTATTGTATGTGACATCTGAGTACTAACAGAATGTGCAGATAATATGTAAAGAGAGTTCTCTTAAATGATGTCGAGGCATGGTTTTATCCATGTGAGATGAGAACATCACAGAGATGAACGACTTATTTAAATGTTTTTGAACTTTGCACAGTTCAGTTCATCTAATCCTTCCATCATCCTTGGACCTTTTCAAAGGATCCACCTGAGACACAGCATGCAAAAGGAAGGTACTTTCCTGCAAAGGTCATCTCTACATTGACATATAGTCTTTGCATTACAAACAGTGGTTTCCAATCAGTTTGGCAAGTCATGGACAATAATAATAGACTGCAATATGTTTAAAATCCTACAGCTACAATCCTACTAGGGTGAGGACAATTCATGTTATTTTTATTTTGGAATCCGTACTCTGGCTTCCTCTTCAGGGTTGATTTTAAAATTCTCATGCTTAGATATTAAGCTCTGTACAGATTGGCTCCTCAGTATTTGTTCGAGCTGTAAACACTATACACCCCAAAACATAATTTTGCTCT
Source organism: Hemibagrus wyckioides (assembly GCF_019097595.1). NCBI lineage: Eukaryota > Metazoa > Chordata > Actinopteri > Siluriformes > Bagridae > Hemibagrus > Hemibagrus wyckioides. The sequence goes on along the minus strand of NC_080717.1, from coordinate 9,467,953 downwards.
TCTTAGTCAGGTCTTTTTGCTGTAAATCAGACTGATTTATCATCTACTTATTACTGTAGAATTCGATTTTGAAAATTGTTCCATTAGAAATTGCATTCTGATAATGGCAACGTCATTTTTCAGTCCTGCACAGATGATCAACTTGAAAAATTGCATTGCAGCCTAAGGGTGAGTCCTTTTTTCTTTTTTCGGTGTGTGATAATAGTGAACCAATAAACAGTCCACATAACATGAGAATAATGAGGTTGGATGCCTTTCGTGAATGTGATACATGATAAATGAAGCAAAAATGGCCAGCAGCCATTTCTTTGGTTCCATCATCATGCCACTATTAACTGGTTTTGTTGCCAGATTTAACAAAGAGAAGAGAATTAACTGCCACTGCTTATCTCTCATGTGCCTGCCTTTTACTCCATGCCGTATGGTCTTATCAAACAGGGATAGCATGCAATAGTATGCCAAGTATAAAACATAAGCCCTTATATACCCTTTTAAAAATACTCCCTCATATATATGCACACATATAGGATCAAAATCCCCTATTTTTAAATGGAACCTATGGGTGTGGTTTTTGCAGAGTGACACTGAATTCTAAGAGTTGTTCAATTGCCATATATATATATATATATATATATAGAGAGAGAGAGAGAGAGAGAGAGAGAGAGAGGGATTTGGCATGTTTGAAACAGTTCTCTCAAACTACTGAAAAGTAAGCAGGAAGGCTGTAAGGCATGTATCATCATTCAGCAATGCCAACGGAAGACCATAGGATTAGATCCTCTACTGATATATGATGCCATAACTGTTACAAATAAGTGACTCCACACTACAATGTTATTTTCAGCTCATAAATTTTGTTTTTTTTTGCTATTGCACTGCACTGTTACTATACCAAAATGCTGTCGTGAATTGCAAGCAACAATTAAAGGATAAAAATCCTCCAACTCCAACAAGTGTTTTATAAAACCCAGCTTTTTGCTATATGCAAGTAGGAAAGAGGAGAAATATCCAAGAGACCCAGGACAATTTCATAATGCACAGAATATTTTATGCTTGTCTTATACTTCATTTTATACTTCATTTTTCATTCTTGAATTATTGCAAGTATATGGTATTAATAAAAATAAAATAAAATAGAATTTTCACTAGGCATATACATTTCACGTACATTATATACATACATCTTTCCACTATAGGTTATGCAACATGTTTAATGACTTTCAATGCCTTCTATCGTGCAAACATGAATTTAAAACCTAAACAAGACAAATAAATTAATAAAAATGACACTCTTACCATATTTGCTCTTCTGTCGTTAGAATAAAGTGGGTCCGCAGCAGCTCGCGCTATGTGAGAGAGTGAGCAGCGCGCGAGCTCTCTGCTGCAGCGCGACAGCATCAGGCTGTAATTGACGCTTCAGAGCCGCCGTACTTTTGAACCTGTGTACAAAATCCATCTAGAAGGCGAGAGATCAGTGCAGTGGGCTTAAGTGAGCCCCAGCTCTGTGCAGCACTAATGTAAGTGTACGATATTAGTTTAAAAATCGAATGTAAAATATGAGAAATGGCCATGTTGATTAAATTAATCTTTCCTCTTATTTCCATTTATTTATAGCCACTCTAATACATTACGTTTTTTACCCCCAAATATAATAATGCTTTGTAATTTTAACAGAATTGCTTGTCTAATACATGTATGATTCTGAAAAACCAAACTCCCCCCACTCCCACCACCGCAGCACCCTCAAACACCACCCCAGCCCATCCACTGCCCACCCCCAACCCACCCTCAGCCACCTGTCTTCACATTCTCTTAATAGTCAGTGGCAGTGATTTGATTCATTAAATCGTAGCTTTTCAGTGGTGTGCAGAACAGGTGTCAATACATATTGAACTTACTGAGTGTATGTTTCTTATTCACAGGACACAGCCATTTTTATTAGACATTGTTGACTATTGATTCCTGATGTTGCCTATTTCCTGTTGTGGTCTTTCAAACGTAAATGTGAATTGTCCACATCCCTTACAGCGTAAAAAATGAGTGTGACGTTTGGTGAGTGTTTATTTAAGTGCCTCTGGCCTTACTGCTGCCTACATCTTCTGTACAGAATAGATGGGTAATTAAGCCTGAATCTTGTCTTTGTCCTGCCCAAGATTATGACTGTGTCACAGTGATCACGTCTTGACCACCTGAGCCTCTGAGCAATGTAGACGGCCATTGCTTTGGTCTTGTAGCAGCATTAGTACCAGTGAGGTGCCGCACTGCTGAGCTTAACTGACACTGAGTGGAGAGGAAGTAGTTCAGGTTGCCAAGCAATGATGGTCATCTCCACCATGAGCTATTTCTTTTAAGCTGTTTGGCACCAGCTTGTCAGGCTGGTGCCAAAAAGATTTCTAGCTGTAATTTGTTGGGGTTTTTTTGGTCTTGATTTTTTTTGGGCTGTCATCTCCCTCAGATGTTTAATTAGTTAATCATTTTAATGCCTTTTGAGTTCCTGAGGCTCATAATGCTTTTAGCACTTTTGCCTTTTTTTAACAGTCACTTTTGGACATTTCTGGCATAAAACATGAATTTAATATATGTCACGGTAAGTAGTATTATATTGCACAGATAATCCATGCATGCTATCAGCTACCATGATCCTGACAAAGTGAGCTTAAGAATATGATATGCTACACAAGTCTGTGCACACTCTACTGTATATGATATATATCTTAGCTACATAAGTGTAGCCACATACTCTATATGAGCAAAGGTTATCATCACACTCATATGTGAGCCTTCTGCAAACTTCAACACACATTGGGAAGCAAACAATTATATAGAATATCCTAGATGCTGTAGCATTCCAGTTTCCTGTCACTGGAACTAAGGGGCCTAATCCTGTTCAAGCCTGTGCAGTGCACAAAGCAATCTACATGAACATGGTCTGCTATGGTTGCAGTGGAAGATCTCGAGTGGCCTGCAGAGAGCCCTTACAGTGAATGAATTTAATCTAAATCTCAAAACTCAAAAACAAGCAGACATACTATAATAAAATTGTTGAACCCAATCCGTTCAGTTGGTGCCAAGTGTCCAGGAAAAGACAGCTATAGCAGCAATAAATAGACAACCTACGCTATGCTGCCAAAAGTTTTAGGACACCCCTCCGAATCATTGAATTCTGGTGTTGTTTTTCAGGAGTTTGACTTGGCCCCTTAGTTCTAGTGAAAGGAACTTAATGTTTCAGCATACCAAGACATTTTGGACAATTTTATACTCCCAACTTTGTGGGAACAGTTTGGGGATGACCCCTTCCTGTACCAACATGACTGCACACCAGTGCACAAAGCAAGGTCCATAAAGACATGGATGCATGAGTTTGGTGTGGAGGAACTGCACATAGCCTTGACCTCCACCTGATAGAACACCTTTGGGATGAGTTCGAGTGGAAACTCACCGTTCCAAATCTGGGACTTCTGCCTTTACATGCACATGAATTTAATATGGAGTTGGCCCACCTTTTGTAACTATAACAGCTTCAGCTCTTCTGGGAAGGCTTTCCACAAGGTTTAGGAGTGTGTTTATGGGAGTTTTTGACCATTCCTCTAGAAGAACATTTGCGAGGTCAGGCACTGATGTTGGACGAGAAGGCCTGGCATGCAGTCTCTGCTCTAATTCATCCCAACCCAGTGTTCTATCAGGTTGAGGTCAGGACTCTGTGCAGGTCAGTCAAGTTCCTCAACACCAAACTCGTTCATCTTTATGGACCTTGCTTTGTACACTGGTGTGCAGTCATGTTGGAACAGGAAGGGGTCATCCCCGAACTGTTCCCACAAAGTTGGGAGCATGAAATTGTCCAAAATGTCTTGGTATGCTGAAGCATTAAGAGTTCCTTTCACTGGAACTAAGTGGCCAAGGCCAGCCCCTGAAAAACAACACCTGAATTCAATGATTTGAAGGGGTGTCCCAAAACATTTGGCAATATAGTGTATAAAATAATGTTTCTGAAATAAATCCGAGATATTTTTTTTCACTCAGATTGGAGCATGTGGTTTATAGCTACCACTACAATAATGCATTTTTTGTCCATCGCTTATTGTATTTAAAATATCATGCTTATGCAAATTTTTACGTGTTGTATCTTAAATAACGCACGCACTGTGGGCTCTTGCCAATTCGGACACAAGAGGTTGAATAAGTGCACTAGATGAGGCACATAAACCATTATATTACACCCTACATAGTGCACTCATATAAGGGCGTGGGCCGTTGTTTGGAACGTCACCCACAAGAGACGTTTTTGTACTCTGAACTCCGAGGAGCAAACAGAGAAAGAGACTACGTGGATAGGTGACGTTGTGTTTTTGTTTACTAAAATAGTATATTTTTGTTTTTATGTTGTTACTCTTGTTAAAGACTGTAACAAAAAAAAATGGCATTAGCGGTTTAGCGTTATTATATTGTTTTAATGACGTCGGCGCTGAATACATCATATTGTACTTGGAATGTTAGCATGCTAGTGAGCTAACAAACTTTCCACAGATACTTTAAAACATAAGCTGAACTTTATTTTGTTTATCATTGTAAATGTTAACATTCCGTTTCCTGTATGTTTATTCGATAATGACCTTGAGTTTATTTAGTAAACAAATAATACTGTCCATGTAAATATTAAAAAAAAAGAAGCAATTTCAGAGTTATTCAGTTGGTCACTGCTATGTTACAAGTGAAAATAATGATATTTTTATATAGCGAGATATAGAATATTAGACATACAGTTATAATAATGTCTTGTAAATATGCTGACATTTCATTATTTTGTGTTGTGTGACCAGCGTGTGACTAAAAGTGGAAGTGAAAGTCAGACTTGAGGCTTTTTCTCCATCTATGGCGTGCAGCAGTATGAAGCAGGCTGAGGCTCAGAGTCTCAGTGAGGATCTTACATGTTCCATATGCTGGGATCTGTTCAGAGATCCAGTTATGCTTGGCTGCATGCATCACTTTTGCAGGCCGTGCATCACTACCTACTGGAAAAGTATCCGAGGTCCAGCTGCGTGCCCTCAGTGTCGCAAGGAATTCCCGAAAAAACAGTTTCAGACCAACTATTTGGTGGCTGGTCTGGTCGAAAAGGTCAGAACCAATGCGTCAGTTGCGTCCGTGAGGAATTTACAGGTAAGTTTTTTCTCAGTCAAACAACTAAATCATTAGGGCCTTGTAAGCTCTCATGCTGGATATACACCGATCAGGCATAACATTATGAGCACTGACAGGTGAAGTGAATAACACTGATGATCTCCTCATCATGGCACCTGTTAGTGGGTGGGATATATTAGGCAGCAAGTGAACATTTTATGTTAGAAGCAGGAAAAATGGGCAAGCGTAAGGATTTGAGTGAATTTGACAAGGGCCAAATTGTGATGGCTAGACCACTGGATCAGAGCATCTCCAAAACTGCAGTCTTCTGGTCTGCAGTGGTCAGTATCTATCAAAAGTGGTCCAAGGAAGGAACAGTGGTGAACCAGCGACAGGGTCATGGGCAACCAAGGCTTATTGATGCACGTGGGGAGCGAAGACTGGCCCGTGTGATCCAATCCAACAGACAAGCTACTGCTGGTCAAGTTGCTGAAGAAGTTAACGCTGGTTCTGATAGAAAGGTGTCAGAATACACAGTGCATGATGGGTCGGGGCTGTTTTGGCAGCAAAAGGGGGATCAACACAATATTAGGCAGGTGGTCATAATGTTTCACCTGGTCGGTGTAAATATTATTTCAAAAATGACCGCTACCTACACTACCAGTCAAAAGTCTTTTCTAATGTTTATTTCTTTCTACATTGTAAAACAATGCTGAAGGCGGCCGAAATACACAACAAGGTCCTTTGAACAGTTGATATTGAGATATGTCTGCTACTGATGCTCTGTAAAGCCTTCATAACGGCTCTAATCTGAGGTGCTGTTAATTGGTGATTTCTGAGGCTGGTCACTCTAAATGAACTTCTCCTCTGCAGCAGAGGTCAGTTTTGGTCTTGCTTTACTGGGATGGTCTTCATGGTTCCAGTTTCATCATGGTGCTTGATGGGTTTTGCAAATGCACTTGACAATACTGTTCTTGCAAGAACTATTCCAGAACACCTGACCTTCGTGTCTTAAAATACTGTTTTTTGTTGTCGTTACATATGGATTACTTAAGTCCATGTGTGTTATTTCATAGTTTTGAAATCTCCAGTATTGTTCTAAAATGTAGAAAATAAATCCCTAAACAAAAAACATTGAATTAAAAGGTGTGTCCAAACTTTTGACTGGTAGTGTATATTATAGTAGCCATCCCATATTGATGATCACAATCATAAAACTACATTACAGTGACTTTTTTCATGTGCCTTTTTCAGAAACAATTTAAGGATGCGATGGAATCTCATCAATCACAGAAAGAACAGCTAATTGCCATGATCCGTAAAGGTGAAGAAGAGATGAGCACATTAAAGGTATGGCTCATCAACAAGGTGGAGGACAAAAGTTTATGCTATGCTTTAGGTCAGTCAGCAGCAGCCTACTTGCCTGGACCCACCGGGGGAAAGAACATTAGGTTAGGTGGCTAGCTTATCCGTTTGCTCACTGATAATTTTTTACTGTGTGCCGTAACAAGACATAACATAAAGTACAGTAATGCACTAGTTTTGTGGATGACAACATATGAGTTAAAAATTTCCCTCTCTGATCCTCTTGTTCTCTCTGTGTGCCACTGTTTATCCTCATTTTTGTATGGATTAGAAAGCGGGAGCTGATCTCAGGGAGAGGGTGTGTTACGACTTCCAGACTCTGCACCATTTCTTGCAAGTGGAGGAGGCAGCCATGCTGGACCAGCTAAGGAGGGATCAGATGGACCTTGAGCACAATCTGGAATGCCAACTAGAGGCTCTGCATACCGCAGTTCAAGAGCTGGAGCAGACTATGGGCTCACTCCGAACAGCTACCAGCAAAGCACGGAACATGGCACCAGTGGAGGTGAAAGATTCGTATAAATTACTGATTTTTAAAGTGAGAGTGGTTATCTGCCAGTGTTTTAAACATGACTGCATACGTATACTGATCAGCCGTAACATTATGACCACCTGCCTAATATTGCGTTGGTCTTCCCCGTCGTGGCATTGACTCCAATAGATCCCTGAAGGTGTGATGTGGTATCTGGCACCAAGATGTTAGCAGCAGATCCTTTAAGTCCTGTAAGTTGATACTTACAGGACTCTAAGGACTTAAAGGATACTTTTGATAGACACTGACCACTGCAGACCGGGAACACCCCACAAGAGCTGCAGTTTTGGAGATGCTCTGATCCAGTTGTCTAGTCATTACAATCTGGCCCTTGTCAAACTCGCTCAAATCCTTACGCTTGTCCATTTTTCCTGCTTCTAACACATCAACGTTGAGGACAAAATTTTCACTTGCTGCCTAATATATTCCCCCCACTAACAGGTGCCATGATGAGGAGATAATCAGGGTTATTCACGCCACCTCTCAGTGGTCGTAATGTTATACCTGATCTGTATATATGATTACTTTCTTTCTTTTTTTTGTACATCTTTTTCCTCTTGTTTTTATTTACCCAAAATACTGCAGGACAACATGTGAAAATCTAAGTTTGTAATGTTGAGTGACAAAAGGGACCCAGTTTACATTTTACACAGCGGCAGGACTGGTCAGATCAGATCATCTGCTGTAATGCTAACATTCTCTATTCTTTGTCTCTCTCTAGCTACCAGAATTAAAATCCAGGTAAGTGGTAATTAAAGACTGCTATTATATGACCTAGCCTGGCTTTGTCTATTAAGCTTTATTCACATGAAACCATGCCATCCTTAACAAGATATTTTCTGCTAAGCATTTAGCAGGCTGTTTTCCTGTCAAAAAATGCTATAACGCTTTAAACACTGAATTGATTTTTCCCTATCATTCTCAGAACAAATGTTCCAGCCATCAAAGGACCTTCTATTGAGGGTTTGAAGAGAAAATACATAGCACCACTTCAGTACACACTGTGGCGAAAAATGTTTAAAAATTTAAAACCAGGTAATGTACAAAATCCTGATTAAAATATCAAAACGTTATATTCCGTCCTCATTACTACTGTTTGTCAATAAGCCTGTTTCATGCCTCATCTGAAGTGCTGTTCAGAGCCTAGAATACTGTTCTATATGTTGATTTTTTCATACAGAATTTCAGCAAACTAACAAGTAGTGGTAGATGAAAGAAAATGTCTTGATGTCTTGAAAATCAGCATGATTTGATGGAGATGAGTGTGTTGCAGTTTTCAGTATCGCCTAATCTGAGAAAGGCAACATTAAATCGTACCATCTGGCACATCTGGGCAAGCTACTTTAAAATCCTTATTACACAAGTGAACATAAAAAGAGAAATCTGCATCCAGGCAAGCAACAAGTAATACATACGCTTGATTGATTTGTGTAGGAAATGAAAGTATGAATCAATTTAATCCATTCCTTTGTGATGCCACCACTTCACTAATTAGAGCTGTAATAGCTTTGCTAAGTAATCTGTCTCGTAGTAACTCACTGCATTCATAAACCTGTACCAATCACCATGCCTTTATATATCACTACTGGCTAATCAGTGCAGAGATGGCAGCCCACTGGTATATACATAATCTGGAAAGTGTTTTTTCATCCAGACCTTTTCAGATTTCTTTCTCCCACCATCCAAAGACAGAATCATACACTTGCTTTTACATTAAATTTATTCAAAATAAGTGCAGTTTTGTTTTGTAAACCATAATAATCACATTAACCTTTTTGTTTATTTTATACTCAGGCCCGCTTTCACTGACTTTCGATGAGGACACGGTTCATCCCACCCTCCAGCTCTCTCGAGACAGGACCCAAGTGGTTGAGACTGAAACCATGCTTCCATACAAACCCAATCCGAAGCGCTTCATTCAGTGCGTCAATGTTCTCGCAGCCCAAGGATTCCATACAGGCAGACATTATTGGGAGGTGGGTGTTGGCACCAAGCCCAAGTGGGACATAGGTGTTGCCCTGGAAACAGTGAATCGACAGGCACGGGTTAAGCTCTGCCCAAATAATGGGTACTGGACCATGCGTCTGCGCAACAACACAGAGTACTCAGCAGGCACCCAACCATGGACCCCAGTACACGTGACCACTCGACCTGTAAGAATTGGGATCTTCGTAGACTGTGAGGAACGCATAGTTTCCTTCTACAATGCTGATGACATGAGCCTTATGTACTCATTCTGCAACGGGCCCAGAGGGAAGGCTTTTCCATTCTTTAGCACATGCCTCAGTGAGCCTGGGCAGCGAGCTCAGCCCATCCATCTCCTGCACTTCCTCAGCATGGCTATCTGATAGCTAGAAGCCTCAGATCTTTATACAGTGTAAATTACATACATATAGACTACATACATATAGACACGTGGCATTAAAATGCGACCTGTATCTGGATGTTGTCCACATACACATTGAAAAGACGAGTGTAAATGCATTTGTTATCGGAATGTTTTTTGACCAAGGTGTCCAGGTCATGAGGTAGTTGAGGATGCATTGTGATCGGATCTTCGTATAATGCAAACGCAATCCAGCCATCACGTGTGGAGCGCGTGTGAAAACGCCACCCATGGAGCGCGTATGAGACTCTATTTCTATCTTTGTGGATTGATGCTGTTCACTATATTCGACAACATGCAGCTAACAACGTAAAATAAGTTCTAGATTAACATTTTATGTCTCATGGATGGACGGTCCCAGTCTTACAACTGCTTGTAGTAGGATAGAATGCCTTCCTTTCCTGTTGTAGTAATAAGATACGTTGTCTCTGGGGGATAATATTGGGATATGGGTCCCATCTATCGCCTCAGTACACTGAGAGAAGCCATACCTCTCTTCAAACCCATGCTCCACCTCGTTCAGTCTCTCTGCAGCGGGCTTACTTGTGCTGACATGTGAGTGATTTTAGCCAAGGTGCCACCTCATGCACACTTTACCAAACTACAGCTTTGCTGACACAGAAGAGATGAATAATTGTCTGAAAGCAGTCACCTGTAGTAAGTACAGTGCCAGAGCAAATCTTTTCTCCACAGCTCACATCACTGCACATAGCGGTGTGGTTTTGCTAAACAGCCGAAGGTGGAGTTTGCTTTCATACCTGAAAGTTGCAGAACCATTCAATCTCTGTAAAGTATGTGCATTTTTCCCACCACAGCTTGGAACGATCCCGGACCCATAGGTTTCTTTTTACTGTTTTCATTACGCCAGCTCTCCACCTTAGTAATATCTGTAACCTCCTCATCCTTCTTGTTTTATGAGATTTGTAAAAATCTCCCATGACTGAAAATGTTTTTCTTTTAAAATAAAACCCACTAGTACTTCAGGTCGACTTTGCTGACCTTTTTTTTGCCTCTGCAGACTTGAACAGTGCGCAGGAAAGACAGATCTGATCAGATATCCAGACACAGAAGCCACATGGTGGTGACAAGTTGTAAACACACCGTGTCCTGATTGGCTGATGATCTCATCTGCTTGATTGGATTACAGTGATCACATTTTAATGCCAAGTGTAAACGCAGCCATAGACTGACTGGGCAAAAAAAAAAAATCACATCTTGGATTGAATTCAGGAAATCAAATCAAGAGCCTTCCATTGGATAATTACTACAGTGATTTATGTTTCAGCTGGCAACAAGTTATTTAACCCAAGCTGATGCAGCGAGTAGGTTCTCATTTATTAAACAACCATGTAAGAAGACATGTCCTGGGGTCGTGGAAAAGTTACTCGGTTTGAAAAGGGTCAAATTATTGGCCTGCATCGAGCAAAGGAAACAAGTAAAGAGATTGCTGAAAGAACTGTCGAGCGCATTATTAAAACGTGGTGAACACAGTGGTGGGTTCTTCTTTGAGGAAGAAATGTCAGAAAGAAAATCTTGAACAGTGAAAGTAAGGGCATTACCACACACACAATGTGAAGAGAACTCAAGGGATTGGGACTAGACAGCTGTCTGGCCTTAAAAACAGCTGTGTAGCCTTGTGGTTAATCAGGAAAGAGGCTTTAATTTGCTAAGGAGCATGACGATTCTGGAGCAATGGAAAAAGACCCTGTTGCAGAGTGATGAGCACATAAGGGTAAGAGTGTGTAGGGGGGAGTGTTATGATCTGGGGTAGCTTCATTTGGTCATTGCCTGAAAAAGGCGTCATCTGGCTACCTGAATGTACTGAATGACCAATTTTTTCCATCGGTAGATTTTTTTTATTTTTTTTTTGTCTTTTCTGATGGCATGTTTAAAGATGGCAATGCCAGGATTCATCAAGCTCAAATAGTGATTTTGAGCAAAGAGTGGTTCAGAGAGCATGAGGTCTTCATTTTCACAAATGGCTTGGCCACCAGAGAGTCCAGACCTTAACACTATTGAGATGGGATGTACTGGAGAAGATTCATAAGTATAAGATCTTGGTGAGAATTTAATGCAACTCTGGATGGAACTAAATATTTTGATCTTGCATAAGCTTATTGTAACAATGCCACGGCAAATAATCAAAGCAAAAGGTGATGCAAGGAAACGTACATTTTTTTCACAAGACATTAAATCATTTACATAGCTCACCATGCACATTTTAGTCATGATACTGCTGTCACCAGTCATGTTTTATTCCTGCATATTCAATATCTCATGTAAATCATTTACTCTGGCATTAAATGTACTAACAAAGATCAATGACAGTTTTTTTAATCTGGTTAGGTTGAGAGCAGCTGCCGAAAGCTATGATTTTTTTGAGGATTGACAGTGATGAAGTAAAGCATCATCGCTAACCTTGTCATGTTGATCAAGCAATGTCACTCTAATCTAATGTCATGTCATATACTGTGTCATGTTGCTGTCTCTGTCATTGACTCTGTAAACAATTAATTTGTACCTGCACTTGAGCATTTTTATTTTCATTATAGGAATGCTGGATGAACTATAAATATTTGCTGATGTGTTTTGCTGATCTATTCAGGATTAATTTTCTAATCAGACACTCTATATAATGTACGCAACTAATAAGCAGTAATAAATCTAAAGAATTTTTATCAGGTGTTGTATAATTTCCTTTTAGGGAATACCCCTTTACAGAATTATAATTTTAGGAAAAGAAATCCTTCATAAGTAATCATGGCATGTACCAGTGCCTGTTCATGTTGGATGCAGATCACAGTACCAGGAAGACTACCTGTTCTCTTCCTCCATACAAGATCCTCAGAAATATTGATCTTATTGCTTTTTAATGGGTTTGATGACTTCTCTGTACTCATGAGGTTCAACGTTCTACTGACAACCAATAACAACAAGTGATTAATATTAATAATCATTCATCATTTTTTAAACATGTATCTCATTGCTTTTTATTTCTTGGTTTTATTTCAAATCTAGTTTGGATCCCGGACACCCAAAAAAAGCATGGATCGAGTGTCGTTATCTGTAAGAACAGACAAGTGCATCAACATCCTCTTTCCTTTCACTCCCTGTGAAGGGTCACACAAACAGAAAGGCAGTGCTTGTGCCCCCAAACTGCTTTACTGTCCTCCTGAGGGGGTTGTCGGACAGGATGTGGCACAACCTTTGCCCTTTTAGTGAATGTTGCTAACTCTGTTAATTCCAAAGTGTCACAGTGTCTTTAAATACCAGTAACGGGAAGAATTACAAAATCCTATTAACAATGCAGCCTTTGTCATATGGGCTTTATGGACCTGATGACTTGAAGTCGATTTCAGTGATGTTCATGTGTATGTATGTGACGTGGAAAATGCCACAATTTCTTACACTGAAAAAATGTATAGCAGCGAGGGATAAGAATGGGCTTGTATATGACTGAGGTTCGACAAGGATCAATTTGTGTGTGGCGGGTGAAGGTGATGGAGGAGGGGAAACTTTTTCATTTGTCTAACACTAATCATGCACCTCTCTGGCCAGTCAATGGTACCTGCTTTAATCTGATCCTCAGCACCTCATTACTGGACATTTTAATAAACAGGACATCACAATATGATGACAGTGACAAAAATTAAAATTAATACTCTTGCAAACGACAGAAGACAGAATAAGCCAGACATGTAAGGTTCTTGGCAGTGCTGTTGGTTACTAGTGGTGAGAAACATGGTCCAGTTTCCTTCCGATGAGTGGGATGCTGCGGAGTGTGTTTGCTGACCTCAGGATGTGGCAGATGGAGCAGTGGCACTTCAAGGCCTAGTCCTTGAGCTGGACCCTAGAGAGCAATATTGGACAGGAAACACTGTCCTTTTCATGTGGCCAGCAGAAAAACACAATAATAATAATAATAATAATAATAATAATAATAATAATAATAATAAAACAGTGGGGTAAAATAGGATCTATCTTGGTACAATATAATGTGAGATTATTTAAAAGAGAAATTTGAATACAAAGAGCTGGATTGTGTGGTTTGTTTAGTTTAGGAATTTTTCCAGCTTAATAAATGTATGTTCTCTAAGGGCTACAGCAAATGATCATCATTAGTGTATAAAAATTTCAAAATGTGGTAGGTTGGTAGGTAAAATCAGTCTTTATTTAATTTTCACATTCTTTTGAATAAGAAAATAAAACAATCATTAATCTAATCAACTAATTTAAGACGGATCCTTATTTACTTTTAGATGGAAATGCAAATCAAGTGGTATTTCACACAATTTCATCATACACTATAAGTATACTTTACCACTGATAACCTCTGGATACAACATGGATAGTTTACAGGAAAAAGAAACCCTTTGAACCAAAAAATTTGCGGCCAGAGCTTTAAAATATGTTCTTCATTAGAAAAACACTGAAGAACAACAGTGACGAAAGTCTCTACCCTGCAGGTAGGTGTAGAGAAACAAGCAGAGCCTAGAATAATATTTAGAATTTCGTCACTGTTGTTCTTCACATGGGATCTTTCCTAATCTCTATTCTGTCCAATATTTTCACTGGAATGATTAAAATTAAACGTCCGCGGGCAGATCATATACCCAGATCATATGATTATAACACTAGCGTGCGTCCAGTAATACTGCAAATAATTAATAAATAATAGATAACCAAATTGTTAAGGGAATAAAACACAGTACTGACACTACAGAAACCTAAACCATAACTTCAAGGGAAAAAGCATAGGAGATTAAAGCATAGGAGATACCCATGGATACCTTTAGTGTAATGTACGCATATATAACAACGCAGCAACCATAAATACTAGAAGTAACTACAGCAATGAACCATATCATTAAAAGCTGCCCATAATTATAAAGGCACCTGGTCCTACAGGGATAATATTTCACAGCTGGATGCCTTCCCAATCCAAATGACAGCCACAGACAATGTGCTAGTCATTAATATGCATAATCAAATACCCAGTGCTCATTAATATTCATAAGCCAGCATGTGTAAGTTGTGTGATATTGAATATGTGCAGGAAGGGGAGTAAAATATCTGTTTATACACAGCAGCCTATATAGGAAGGTTCTTAGGAGCCAGGTCTGTGTGTGCTTGGGCAACCACAATATTTCAGATTTAAAAAATCCTATATTTAAGTATACAGTATAAGAAAATGTACAACTAAAATCAACATTAATGTTAGTTGCCATAATGATGTACATGATATACGTTTTCCTTCACTTATTATTAGTGAAATCTGCCAAATTGTTTTACCGAGTCATTACTTTCCCCAAGATTATGAATTAGTTTAACACCACATTAGTGAAATTAATTATCCATTCTATTGTGTTCATGTACATGCCCCTGGAGTCTCTTGACCACCATCGTAACATCACTAATGAGTGGTACCAGAGCCAAATTCGATGCAGAATGAGCTAAGAAACACACACACACACACACACATGCACACAAAATGTAGATATGACTCTGACATGTACATGTCTGCTAATATACACTATATTGCCAAATGTTTTGGGACGTCTGCCTTTACATGCACATGAATTTAATATAAGGTTGGCTCGCCCTTTGCAGCTGCAACTTCTCTGGGAAGGCTGTCCACAAGGTTTAGGAGTATATTTATGGGAATTTTTGACCATTCCTCTTGAAGTGCATTTGTGAGGTCAGGCACTGATGTTGGGTAAAAAGGTCTGGCTCACAGTCTCCGCTCTAATTCTTCCCAAAGGTGTTCTGTCAGGTTGAGGTCAGGACTCTGTGCAGGCCAGTCGAGTTCCTCCACACCAAACTCACTCATCTATGTCTTTGCTTTGTGCACTGGTGTGCGGTCATGTTGGAACAGGAAGGGGTCATCCCCAAACTGTTCCCACAAAGTTGGGAGCATGAAATTGTCTGAAATGTCTTAGTATGCTGAACCATTAAGAGTTCCTTTCACTGGAACTAAGGGGCCAAGACAAACAACACCTGAATTCAATGATTTGGAGGGGTGTCCCAAAACTTTTGGCAATATAGTGTAAGTCTTTTTGTTTGTATGTGGGGTTTTGCCTTTCAAAATGTTTTGTTATTTCTGAAAACAGAGAATATAAATGAGGTGAATTATAAGCTTAATGTGTCAATGGAGCATAATGAAGTTTGATGGATGATAAGGATAATTAAATTTAATGTAATTGTATTTTCTTTAAGATACATAGATACATATTTAAAATGTTTCATGCAGGCTGTTAATCTATTTGTAATACAATGAGCATATTTTTCTATTTCTTTTTTTATTTCGTTTTTATGTTTAATCTGAGCTTATTACTAGTAATTATTGTTTTGTTTGATGACAATATGAATAGTTAGCAACTGAGGAATTTACACTACATGAATCTATTAATAATATACAAGAAACTAAAGAATTTCAGGGCTGACCATTCATTTAACAAATAAGTTCTCTTCCTGCGTTTAAGCTATGGAGTAGAACGATAGCATACAGCTGTGCATTTGGATGCCTATGGCTTAATTCTTTGAATAATTTTCATGTCACTATCACAGAAACCACAGACCCAGAAACAGACTATAGTGAGTATATTTAAATTTGTTAATTTGATAGAGCTTTCATCCTACATGTGAAGCAGAATATAACACATACAGTTCAGCAGTTGAAGGATTAGAGCTTTGCCCGAGTGTTTAATCACTAAGCTAGCCTTGCCCATGATAGTGCATTGTTATTTAATGTATTTAGTTGTACATGCCAGAAGCATCAACACAGCACATATAGTGCTTGCCATGTCTTCATTTACAGCATGATGTATTGAGTTCTTCCTCATGGACAGTTAATGTATTTATACATTATATGTATCTAAAATGAATAAATATATAAATAAAATTATATAATTATGTATAGAAATGAAAGAGCAGAAATCATGTCATGTTTTTTTCAAAGGCGTTACTGGGCAGAGCAAACCACTGCTGTGGACAGAACCACTTGGAGACCATCACACTGTCACTGAACTGCCGTTGCATCTGTCAGCTTGTGACAGCAAGGAACTAGTGTTAAGTCTATAATGAACTCAGAAACTACACTGACCTATTAGTTCCTCAAGAGCTCTTGGCTGCTGTTGTAGAAAGCAGCAAAGCAGTTACTTTATTTACTGTCCAGTCCTTCTGAGCCTGGTTCCTCTAAAGGTTTCTTCCTCATATCATCTCAGGGAGTTTTTCCTCACCACTGTGGACTCTTTTCTCTTCTATACTTCTGTAAAGCTGCTTTGAGACAATGTCCATTGTTAAAAGCGCTATGCAAACAATGAATTGAACAATTGAATTGAATTGAATTAGAAGGCTATAGTTCGATATAGGTTCTACTTTGGGTACACAAAACTGTTAGACCATTACAATTAAGAAGGCATTTAGTTTTGGCCCTTTTTACAATGCTATATCTAACTGACACACACACACACACACACACACACACACACAATGTATGTTTCTTGACACGCTAGATTATATGTGTATTATAAGTGCATGATATGTTTTTTTCTGTTTCTATGAATTTTGAAGCTGTTAAACTAATAATAATCTATTGACTATTCTGTAAGCTCTGGAGATTCTTTTGACTGCCAGCCCTAGCTCATACACTGGGTGTGTTCCTCTAAGTACATTACTAACTCGGTAGTGCCAAAATAACTATGGAGCAGAAAGAGACTGACTAACACTGCAGGCCAAATTACTGTGGTCTTTACGAAAGAACGGTCAAATAAAAGTGTTCTTTGACAGGCGGTCATCTTATGTGGCATTTCAATGATAATTGGACTACATTACACACTACAATTGGTACTTTCATAGTAAGTGGCTATTAATGTTCATTTTTTTCCCCCAAGTAATTTTTATTTTATTTTATACACTTTCTCTTACGGTACCCTGAATAAATCCTGCAAATATCCAATGCATGTAAATTGCTAGTGTCATATTTGTTTAATGTCTTTAATGATTCATTTATTTCCCTGGAGTTCTTTTAAAACATATTCCATGATCTTCTATTTTTCGGTGATTTTAGGTCCTTCTTGTATTTTTCACTTTCCTTAAGTAACCGTTTTATGCTCATCACGGTGGATCTAGAGTTTATCCAGAGAACAATAGGCATGTATTCTGTCCATGCACACTGTACCCACCAGTCCATCACGGCCATGCAAACACTGGGTGATATAACAGTATTAATTTCAATAGTATCATAAACTATTACAGTCTGCTTTAACATTATATAAAATGATTAGAAGCAGATTATATACATATATATTAGATAAAGTAAATATTTGCATCACTTTCTTGGGGAACATATGGCACCAGGATGCATTATGGGAAGAAGGCAAGCTGGCGGAGGCAGTGTCATGTTTTGGGCAATGCTCTGCTGGGAAACTTTGGGTCCTGCCATCCACGTGGATGTTACTTTGACACGTACCACCTACCTAAGCATTGTTGCAGACCATGTACACTCTAATAACAGTATTCCCTGATGGCTGTGGCCTCGTTCAGCAGGATAATGCACCGTGTCACAAACTAAAAATGATTCAGGAATGGTTTGATGAGCACAACAATGAGTCTGAGGTGTTCAATTGGCCTCCAAATTCCCCAGATCTCAATCCAATCCAGCGTCTGTGGGATGTGCTGGACAAACAAGTCTGATCCATGGAGGCTCCACCTCACAACTTACTGGGCTTAAAGGATCTGCTGCTAACATCTTGGTGCCAGATACCACAGCACACCTTCAGGGATCTAGTGGAGTCCATGCCTTGATGGGTCAGGGCTGTTTAAGCAGCAGAAGGGAGATCGACACGATATTAGGCAGGTGGTTATAATCTTATGATATTTTTTGACACATTCCCCTCTCCTAAGACACACCACATTCACACCCTTAGGCAACAACTTTAGCATAGCCAGTCAACCTGCTGACAAGCTTCTGGGAGGTGGAAGACCCTAACACACCCAGGAGGAACAGCACAGAAACTTCACACAGACAGTAACCCAAGCTGAAGATCAGACCCTGCAGCTGTGAGGTGTCAGCGCCAGCTGCAAGAGCATGCAAATCTTCATTTCTTGGTTTTTGTTCGAATGATACTTTGGTGTTTTCTCTACCCATTTCTATATCTATATCTATCTAGATTCTTGGTACATGTTGTCAGTGGAACGGTGTGGGTGTTAACTCCAAACAGTGTGTTAATTCAACACTCCTTGTAATTCTACACTTTCTCACTGTTTCCTCACACGTGTAAGTTTTCTTATGAAGTGAACAAATTGTAAAAGCGTAGAAGCTTGAATTTTGTTTCTGAGGAGGAGACACCTCATACACACCGTGTGTGTGCGCGCGCGCGCTGTGTGTATGTGTGTGTGTCCTGAAGGTCCGACCCTCAGCCCGCGGCCCCCCGAACACTTCATCAACCAACAGGCTGGACGAGCGGAGGAAAAGGAAACGAGTGCAAATTCATTCAGGTCTACATGAATCTCTCTCTCTCTTTTTTTGTTTTTTACACGGGGAGAAAAGGCCGCATGTTTTCTCTTTGTCGTCCATAGATCCTTTCCACGACTGTGAGGAGAGAGAGAGAGAGAGAGAGAGACGCGTGGTTCACCTGAACGCTGCGGATTTACCTTCATGGTGAATTAAATGAGTTCAGAATAACGCCTGATTTTGCTGCAACTTTTAAAAACAACTCCTAAATTGTGGAAACTTGGAAATGAAGAGAGACTGGACGCTATTCGGCGAAATTTGGATCGGGATCGCTTTTATCTCAGGTGAGATTGCGTCTTTGTGCCACTGGAAAGTTGGACTAAAGTTGCTCCAAGCTTTGCGACGCAGTTATTATTATTATTATCATTATTATTATTATTCATATCCAGTAAATGTCCATCGGATGTGATGTCCATCCAAATCTTCTTTTAAGCACTGATTTCAGCAGATATGTTAGATCCTTTCAGATCATTTAGATCCTTTTTTACCGACAAGGTGAAGTTTTTAACCTGTCACGTTTTGATGGCTGTTTTTGTTAGGATTTTGCATTAGACATAGTTTCTGACATCCCCCACGTGTGTTTTGATGGTCAAGAGTTTCAATGTAAATTGAGCACGCTTCATGAGAACATGTGCATGCTCATGTAAATGGTGTATGCATCACTGGTATTGATGTAAATTGAGTATGCTCCACGTGCAATTGTGCACACATAGTGTAAAAAAAAATATAATTCTGTAAAAACATAGTCATTGGGTCAGCATAATCATTGCATTTCACTTATTGAAGGATTAGGAAACTAAACTAAACTTTCTGTAGAATAAAAACACTGGACATTTGCTTCAGAGCATCTCTTAACTATTCCTGTGTCACTAGAGGGAGCCTTGACTTTAATTTAACTCGCAATTACCCACGATCACTGGCCAGTAGTACATTAAAAATGATTAATCATACTGAAAATGATGATGTGGTGTCTGTTTCACACATTTCTATTCACTTTTTTTTTTTGTAACTGTTTACTGTGATTATTGGGTTTTTTTCTTTCTTTGAATGGCATTCAACATTTGCCATGCAAATAAGCATCTTGCTGTTGTCCTAGGCATTCATGCTTTTTAAATTGAGCTTCACAAAGACATAACATAGAATCTCGTCTCCAAATAAAAAGGTGAATCAAGAGCTGCAGTCGTCATAGATATCAGGTAATGAGACCCAGGAAAGTTTGCCAGGTTTATATATATACTCAAATCATCACACTTTGGGAGGAGGCGCGCGTAGAAAGATGGGCTCTTTTGGCATCAGACATCCACAATCACAAGAAACACAGTTTCTCACTTATATATCTCTCTCTCCAAATGAAAACCACATGGAGACCCATAGAACTGGGCTATTTTTTCATTGCAAAGACTGAGTCTGAGTGTTCTAATAGAAAAGTACCGTATATATTTAATGAATCCGGCAGTTTTTCTTAATCACAATCGACCACATTGTATTTGACGTGCGATTACCATAGATAATCATTTTATAAGGGAAAAGAAGGAATTCCAAAGCAATGATAAAGAAGAGAAGGGACAGACATAACAGAAAAGCTCACTATGTATGCCGTTTTATCCAAGGAGATTCTTCCCTCTGAAGAAATAGCCTCATCTCTAATCAGAATAAATTACGCTGTGATTAATTCAGAGATTCAGAGAGATTCTGAGATTAATTTGTCCATTAAATCATATAATTCAATAAAAAAAAAATCCTACATATGTTTAATCGTATAATTCAATAAAAAATAATCCTACAAAAATATGTACATTTCCCGTAAAAGCCTCTGGACTTCTGTAATGCGTGATTTTCAGGTCACTAAATTTTTTTTTCCTTTTACCATAAAGGGAACTGAAACCAAAATGAGAAAATAGGGGGTTATGATGAACAAAAAGATTTGCAAAGAATTGCAATTGAGTTTTGAAAAAGGATCAATCCATGGGCTTAGCTGATCCAACGTTTACTATTCACCAGTTAGAAAGATATGGCACCAGTGCCAAGAGCATGCAACTTTAAAACACTTGCTTTTATTCTCACCACACTAATCACTGGAAAAGTCATTCATCTTATGATCCAAAAGCCTCAACTATCTCATCTGTTAAATAGCATATTTACTGCAATGTTTCATGTTGTCATCCGGGCGATTAAGCAAACAACGTCAGACTTACTTATCGAGGTTTAGCTCCGCTTGCCGAGTTAGAATCGTTATCAGACTGGCATGTTTGAGTTTTAAGTGTAATCCATTGTCTATTGGTGAGCTAAAGCGAAAAGGAGAGATTCATGTATCATTCACACACATAGCCTCCAGTAGGTCTTAAGCCCCGCAGTGCATTTATGATTTTCAGACTTTATTTGAATTTGGAATGATTTGTGTTGAGGTTGTTCTTCTTTAATGTTGTAGCTGTAGCCAGGGTGATAAAACTACTCCTAGGTGGTGTAAAACCCAGGATTACTGACTCACGTTGCCCCAGAAGTGTGAATGTGTGTGTATAGTGCCCTGTAATGGGCTGGTGTACAATTCAGAGTATATTCCTACCTTAACCCAGTGTTTCTGCTATTGGCTTCTGACCAGCATAATGCAGATGCATGAATGAATAATAAATATAAGTTGGACGTTATTGAGGACAGCATTCTTTCCCTTAAGCCAACAATAAAATCTAACAAGTGTAGTGAAAACTTGTTTGCAAATGTTTATTTTATTTTATATTGATCATCACATCCTCTTTTTATAGACCCGACATTGTAAAGTAAAAATGGTGTTTTTGAATTTTGATCAATACAGCTACTGCACGGCTGTATGCACACTCCACCAAGAGCCCTTTACAATCCAGTTTCATTTCCTCTGAGTCGGATTTATTATCTGTGGCAGTATAAATTAGCCAGTTGAATGACTATCTTTTTCAAAAGTAGCATCTTCAATAGTACTTTGTACTCAAGCATCATACGGAGCCTTGAGAAATCCAAAGTGCATTATATAGCTCCATTAATGTTAGGATTCTATAGTCACCAATCCAGCATGGCAAGTCAATGAGGTCACTGAGCGTTCATAGGAAGGAGTATATTTGGTGGGGTTGGAGGAAACTGCCAACTTCCTCCTGGCCTTCCACGCCCATTCTGTTATCCATCCTACTTACCTCCTTTTGACCCTTCTGTCTGTTTTTATGGCTGCATCATCACCACTGCGCAGAGGAAGATTTCTTGCTTAAAGCTGTGTCTAAAAGGAACATTAATGCAGATTTCACTTACGGTTCATTAACATATCCACTTTGTCACAAATGTCACAATCACAAGGCAAACCATAATGCTGTATCATTAGCTTATTGTGTAATAATGCTTTGGGGTGTTGGCTAAAGAGCTACAGTCAATTTAAAATCAAATTAGAATTACATTTTAATAAAATATAGCTGAAGCCTCTTCTCTAAATACAATTTAAATGCTTGATAAATAACCTATTAATATTACATTACGGGATTAATACTGGCTCACATAAATGATTTAACATGGACAATAAATAAAAAGACTTGACTTTTTAGCATGCACAAATAACTTTCTGCTAAAGACCTTTTATTTATATAAAATAATTCTAAAATATACTGGCCACCTAGTGTACTTCTCTTCAAGTACACTTAAAAAAGGCTTGCATATAAACCTACACCAGTATACAGTATCTCCAAGACCTTAAATTAGCATATTAAAAAATACACTCATGTAACTCTCTTCAATTATAGTTAGACATGACTGAAACTCAAGAGAAGATGTGAAGATGATTGTTTTTTTCGCCTCAGGAGGAAAAAGTGAGATACAGGAGACTTAAGCAGACGTCTCAGTATTTTTAGACTCTTTTATTTCCATCAGATTTCACTGCAGTCTGGGAGAAGCTATAGAGAAAACAAGATCTCGTTTTAGATTCTTTTGCCTATGGGTGTGCCTGTCTAATTTATTTGCTCCATGGTGAATACCTCATTATCTGAAAAGTGAGGTAACAATTTGGAAACCTCATGATAAATGTTTACTCCGTTAAAATATAGAGTATTCTTTTCCGAAGACATAAACATACTCGTGTGCCACAATCAGGACAATCCCACGGACCCATATCATAAAATGTTCATTACTCTAGGTCAGGGGAAGGAACTCCGTGCAAATTGTACTTAGGCGCATGTATCTAGTTTCGACCTGTGACCTTGTGGTTCATGAGAATCTGAGGATTCTTTGGTTCTTCCGTAGTTGTCAATGGAAAATGTTCTTCCTCCTAACCTTGCAGGGGGGAGAATGAAGCAGTTTTGGGCTGCATGTGATGACAATTGAAATGGCGCAGTGGAAAGCCAAGCACGTCCTGTGTGGCCGTCGGCACAGGTACAGGAAATTGTAGTCAGGAGATGAGTGTGGCACGTAGGAAGCAAACGCTGATGTGTCCCCCACCTCCCCTAAAACATCCTCACTTCACATCAAGTCCAGCCAGGAAATAGGAAGGGCACTAGTAAGCAGATAATTGTGGACAAAAGGGACTTACAGGCCTCTTTGGCTCCGATCCTTCACAGACAACAAAGGAATCAAAGTTTGCACTGGCCTTGTGGTCGGTAGACAAAAAGCCTTGCTCTCTATATTTTTTGTGAAGCATGTGCTGCAGTTTTGACTAAGCTCCTCCACAGGGAGCAGGAGATGCTGACTCCTTGTTCAGAGGAGGAGGTCTGTTCTATGGCCTGACTGCCCCTCTTCTGCCGGTTGGACATGATGCTATTTCAGATCATGACAGTGCTGGCTCCAGTGTCTGACTGAAATGTTAGGGTTTGGCCCTGTCATAGCATGTCCTACACGTTATAAAAAGCACAGAGCTGTAGTCCGCTTGTGAAGTCCTTCCTGAGTCTTGACTTGACTTGACACTAAGTTCACTCGAGGTTGGGGCCTCATCCATTTTTTTGTGGAATTTATGTTGCTCAGATTTTCTATATGTTGATTAGAAGCTTAAATATTGGGAAGAGTAGAATAAAGGCTAATAAATTCTCCCTAACTATCTCTAAAGTAAATAGGCTAACATGAACTGTGGAATGAAAACAAAGAGAAAACCTTTTACTTCATGTAATTTTAAAGATCTAATACCATGCTGAGAAAATGTGTAGTATAAGGGTGCGCTCTTATCTCCATTGTGTAGGGTAAAGAGTCAAACTATGAAAATAGCTGAGAGCTTGACTTCACTTTTGCTTAAAAGTGACAAACTGATGCTGCCAGCTGTTTATTTTAGTCAGCGGAACCATTGGCAAACCGCACATCTGTTACATGACTGGTTGTGGGCAAAGTCGGTGAATCCTCGGGAACTGCAATCCATTTAAAGAGACAAAGCTTATTATTCACCACCACTATAGAATTAACTCTAATGTACTTTATATGATATATGTTTTTCAGGTAAATCTCTTAATGAAAATTATATGAAGCTCTCACCTTCCTAGAGAAATGCTTAGTTTTGCTGAATCACCATTAAGTTAGTTGAGTGTGCGTTGTGAACAAGATTTGCTCCTTGCTGCTGAGAGGACTGAACTTGTGGTACTTTGATAGTGGTATGGATGTTGGCAGCAGATGAGCTGGTTTGAATATGATCTTCAAACACAAGGGAAACACAAGAGGTGAATTTTTATCCTAATTTTAATCTGTCCGGTTCGGTGCGTGCCAAGGATGGCCTCAGATTCCTGCTCTTGCCCGATAGGAATGAAACCCAATGTGCTTATACACGTCAAGGTTCGAAGTTTTGTGCATGTTGAAATGCTCACCATGGTTGTAAAGCATTATTATGTGAGTTATTATATCCTTCCTGGCAGCTAGCACCGATCTGGCCATTTTCCTCTGACCTCTTTCATCAACAAGGTGTTTCCACCCACAGAACTGTCTTTCACTCAGTGCTATTTGTTTTTCACATAACATTTCATGTAAACTCTACTGTTGCTTGTGACAATCCCAGGAGATCCGTGGTTTCTGAAAAACTCACACCAGCACATCTGGCACCAACAACCATGCCACAGTTAAAGTCACAGACATCCTACTTTTTCCCATGTTTTCAGATGTCTGATGTGAGCATTAGCTGAATCTCACTGTAGCATGTTTTATGCACTGTGTTGCAGCCACATGATTGGATGAACGGATATCTGCACAAATGAGCAGGTGTACAGGTGTTTTTGTTAAACTGGATACTACAATGTCATTTTTACAATAAGATTTATATTTAAGATATAGAATTATGTATAAAATGTCTATGACAGTTGAATATACTCTGTAATAGTTCTGAGGAAGTGGGGAATATATTGGGTTGACCCAGTAAATGAGAGAACAATTAATAGCCATATTGCGCCCCAATCACACCATACAGTTAGTTCTGCATGTTACTGAATGTACTTGTTTTTCCCAGCAGAATGTTGGTTTGCTTTTGGTTTACTAAATTTAACAACGGATTAAAATTTGTTGTGGTTCTTTTTGTTATTTGGTTTTGGTTGTTGTTGAAACTTATTTGCTTGTTTGTAGAAGATGGTGAACACCACACAGTTGTTATTTAGGCCCTAAAAACATTCAGGCCCTTTAAAAAGTCATGTCTTGTGGGCCAGTTGGCATCTCTAAATTGTGTGGGATTAGTAGTGTGTGTGTGATTGTGCCTTGCGATGGTTTGGTGTCCTGTCCAGGGTGCCCCCCCCCCACTTTCTTTGTGCTTCATTGAGAATACATTGCAGCGATAGGGTTGCCAGGTTCACAGCATACTGTTTTAGATCTGGAACAATGTAGCTAGGGGTTCAGGAGAAATGTTTGGAATTGTAATGTCAGAAGAAGAACTATTAATTCCTTAATTTGGGCTCGGCACTGAAATTACAGATATTCAGAATTAGAGAAATAGGTACACAGCTATTCTGGCAACCTGATTAACAACCTAAATAACAGGTGCTACCTACTTTATTTTTGTACATGTGTACACTGAAAAAGGGAATAAGAGGAAATGTTAATGTAAGAGAAAATATTATGTATAGTGGGTCCTCGGGTTGATTTTCAGCTTGGGTGAATGTGTGAAGTTGGCTTGTATTCCAGGACTCAATCAACTCATGTTGCCTTTTTAAAAACAAACTGCATAGAAGCAACTCAATTCATTCACATGGAATCAATGTACACCCATGAACTTTTTTCAGCATTTCTTAGCAGAGACTTATATCAGGATTAGTTGAGATCTTCGTATGAGATGTGGCGGTTCATATGGTGTGCTTAATATTATTCTACATAAATCATACCCAGACATCATACTGGACCCAGCAAGAGCTCTTATCTCTAACAGTGTGGGATCTATGGGAATATAGATCCTCTTATGCATATCGACATGCATATGCCCACTCTTTCTTTATTCTGGGCTGCAGGAAAAATATCCTGTTTAGGCAGATGGTTGTGTGAAAGCATAGGTTCAAATTACCTCTAACATGCCTGGCTGCATGTGTCAAATAGATACATGAGGTATGTAATGGCCTGCAGCTTGTACAGAGTCGAGGGTGAAACAAGCACACATGCATTTCATTTATAATACATACATAGGATTTCCAGTGGGCTAACAAAGTGTCTAATATCATGAAAAAATATGCAGGATTTCTTCTAGAAGGAAAAAATGTGACATTTTCTTATGTTGTTTTTTTTTTTTTTGAACAGCATTTCAGCCTGGACTGAGCTGTTTTAAGGGAGTCAGAAAGGTCTGTATGTCAGTAAAGCAGCTGAGATATTTGTGAAATCCGTCAGCGCTCTTTGGCTGATGTCTGCTACAGTATCAACATTCAGTCATCACTTCACTCATAGCAGATCCAATACACCCTGCCACTCCTACGTAGCATACTCAGAACACGCAGGATTGATGATTTCATGTAAATAAATAGTTTGCGCATAATAGGGAATAATATATTACTGGCTGTTCAGCTATCGGAGCATAGTCAATGAAAGGGTGGTGTGATGCGACCCGATTCAAAGCGTTTTGCAATGTTCCAAGTATTCCAAATGTTCCAATTGCTAAATTTATTAATGAATGAAGTCATACTTTGTTACTTGTTCTAGTTATATTTCATGTTGCAAATTTTGTTCCTGTTATTACCTACAGTATAGCAGCTATTCATTCACCAGCCTCTATTTTCTCTTCTCTCTATTGAAGTTAATAAGAAAAAAAAAAAAATGCAGCTTGTCATGGCACTAAAAAAACAAAGCATTTTGTCCTGAAGATTTTCCCATAGCAGAAAACTTACTGAGCGTTATATAATGCCCTGATACTGGGGACTCATAAATGTTAAATAAATGGTCTCCATACAGAAAACTTGATTACACTTGTTCTGTATACTGTGTTTACATTCTATTCTTTATTAAAATGTTTATGCTTTATTTTTTTTATTATATAATAGCACATTTTTCCCCTACTCATTTATGATTAGCCTTAGATGGTGTGGAGTGTTTGCTGCTACTACACGTCTCATCTGTTAATGAATCGAATAAATAATGAATTCAATAATGAATTTCTGTCAAATTCCTATTTCTGTCTAAATTTCGGTCAAAAGCAATTTGCTGTTATTTAAACCAGTCTTAAAGCATATTATTAGACCAAATGGCACAAATGGCTTTGTATGCACTATAGAAATTATAGAATACTTTAGAGCAAAAAGACATTTACTTGAATTTATTTTCCCTTTATTATTAAGTGACAAACATGTACAAGCATGGTCAAATTCTGAATAAATTGATGCCAAAACTTTGTTGTTATGATAGCCATAAAAACAGTATAAAGATCCTTATATCAGGTCTGGAGAACTCAAATATTTTCTGCTGAGTTTCCCTAATAATAATCCTCTTTTCTATGATCAATTGCACAATAAATGTGGAATTTTGCACTCAATAACATATACTTTCTACATAGTTACCGTGGCATTTTAGAATCTACATAGTGCACTGTGTGAGTAGACGAAGACGTGACCGCGGTTTCTGGAAGTGCCACAAAAATACTGTTATGTTCACACAGTGACACAGACAAATGTAATGTAAATGTAAACGAACCTGATGCATTTTTATAACCATCATTAATATCGGGCTCCTGCATTTTATGGGGAATGTCTGAGTTGTAAATGAACTGTGTAAATGTATTCGTAAGTATCTAATAACATGCTGCAGTTACATCACATTGTGTAGAGAAAATTCAGACATTGTATAGAAAGCAGCTGTTCTTTCTGGGTGGGGGGATCCTTACTGTGAAGGCAAACATGCCTCCAAACCTGGCACTACTCCAATAAATGTGCACCCCCAGAGAACAGCTTCCTGCCTATGCTTCATAAAAACCAATTAGAAAGCTCTCAGCTGAAAGGCCATGGCCTTGGCTGTGAATCTGATGGACTTTGGACAATTGAATGGAAGATGTGAGCACTCGGGCTCAGGGCGGCGAGTTTAGTCTGTAGGTTTGGCCTCTTTTCTACACAAGAATATTGTTTATAAACTTTGTGAGGGTTGTGTAAATTGTTCTTGAACCTATTGGAGGCAAGGAGCGGGTTTCCTCTGACTTGTCACCCACAGCACGCTCCTGTCTGTTTAAACAACCACAAACAAGTCCAAAGGCCCCTGAGACAGAAAGAGACCCTTGGGTCCTATACTTTAGCCCCAGGAATTGGACAGCTCGGCTCTCTGTGGCGAGGCAAGTCATTATGTCTTTGAAATGGCCAGACAGCAGGCAGGGACTCAGCAGGTTTCGGCGCAGTTTGCATGCTTTTGAAAAAGATTGTATTCTGTCATGCAGAGGGGATGATGATGTGTTTTCAGTTGCCTGACCTCACATGCTGTTGAAGACTTCTCAGTTGCAAAGGCAAACAAGTGTATTTTTTTTATCCTTGAAATGTGTTTCAGGAAGTAGGAATATTTAATCGTCTAGTAAAATGAACGTTCATCAATTTCATTTGCAATGTAATTACAGCTAATCGGATAATATTTAAATAGCCTGTATATACCAACATGATTATTCAGCATACATCTATGTAAATGGATTTATTTTCTCCACTGGAACCATAACACTCTTGAGTATAATACACTTATTATTTTGCCTGTCAATATTTTGGGTGGTATTGACAAAAAAATTGTGGCCATGACACTCGGGCCAGTTGTATACATCCGTGAATGGTTCAGCCCAGACTATAGCAATGAGCATATCTCTTATTGACTGCAGAAAAATGTTTTATGCAGTGTTTGCCAAAAACCACAAAAATTCTAAAAAATCCATTTTAAATGCCTCTTCCTGTTGCATAGCATTTTGGTTGGTATTGTTTTTATTGCCGTTGATGTTCAAGAATAAATCTTCAAAGCTTAAAAAAAGCAGCAAGCTGCTGCCAAGTGGCTCAGCACAACGCTATAAACAGTTCATAGCCTCACATTCAAATATTTACATAAGTCCATTGTTGGCTCCAGGGCCAGGATCCATGTGAAGGACTTAGATCATGTACATGAAATGCAGTGGTGCAGAAATGTTACTTCTGATTGGCATGCAAGGAGCATTAACGTCATTTGTCTTATAGTTTATTGTACTTTGTGTGATTCTTCTTCTTCTTCTTCTTCTTTCACCTTTTCACTTCAGGGGTCACCACAGCGAATCATCTCTCTCCATCTATCCCTATCTTCTGTATCCTCAACACTTGCACCCACTAGCTTCATATCCTCAATTAATTACATCCATATGTACTTTGTGTGACTAGTATGGCATAATTTCCACAGTATGTTGAAGACATTCCTTTGGGATTCTGTTTCATGTTGTATCATGTAGTTCCTGCAGATTTTCAGGTGCACTTCCATGCTGTGGATCTCCTGTTCCACAACATCCCAAATGTGTTCTATTGGATTCAGATCTGGTGACTTCGGTGATCTGGTTCTCTCTCATCAACAAGGCGTTTTATTCTGCAGAACCACCACTCACTGGATGTTTATTGCAATATTCAATTCTAGAGAATAAAGTGTGTGTGTGTGTGTGTGTGTGTGTGTGTGTGTGTGTGTGTGTGCGTGCGTGTGTGTGTGCGTGCGTGTGTGTGTAAAAATCACAGGCAGTTATAGAAAACTCAAACCAGCCTGTCTGGCAGCAACAATCATACCACAGTCAAAATAAATGAGTTCACATTTTTCCCCCCATTTTGTTGGTGGATGTGAACATTACCCTAAGCTACTGTCTTGTACCTGCAGGATTTTCTGCATTGCCCTGATGTCACATCATAAGCTGATTAGATAATTGCACAGATGTGTTGATGTACAGGCGTTCCTATTAAAGTGTATATGTATATGTATGTGTTGCAAAGATACACACCGTGTTGTATATGTTGCAAAGATACACACCGTGTTGTATATGTTGCAAAGATACACACCGTGTTGTATATGTTGCAAAGATACACACCGTGTTGTATATGTTGCAAAGATACACACCGTGTTGTATGTGTTGCAAAGATACACACCGTGTTGTATGTGTTGCAAAGATACACACCGTGTTGTATGTGTTGCAAAGATACACACCGTGTTGTATGTGTTGCAAAGATACACACCGTGTTGTATGTGTTGCAAAGATACACACCGTGTTGTATATGTTGCAAAGATACACACCGTGTTGTATGTGTTGCAAAGATACACACCGTGTTGTATATGTTGCAAAGATACACACCGTGTTGTATGTGTTGCAAAGATACACACCGTGTTGTATATGTTGCAAAGATACACACCGTGTTGTATATGTTGCAAAGATACACACCGTGTTGTATGTGTTGCAAAGATACACACCGTGTTGTATATGTTGCAAAGATACACACCGTGTTGTATGTGTTGCAAAGATACACACCGTGTTGTATATGTTGCAAAGATACACACCGTGTTGTATATGTTGCAAAGATACACAGCGTGCTTTTTTGTATAGAAATTCTATGACGAATGACCAGTTCCAATCCTGATTCTGGTTCTGGCTATCACATGTATTGTGTTTTAATTTATTGGGGATTCTAATTTCTGCTGTTCCGTGAATGTATGACGAGACGCTATTTCTGTCTTTATTTACCATAGCTTACTTTTTTAAACGGTTAAAAAGGACGTGGTCTTCATACATAGCATAATGTATCTACCAGTTTTGTGAACTGCTTTCATCTGTAATTATCTCCAGATGTGCCTGGTGTGTCCTGGTGACATATTCCTTAGCCATGCTCGGTTAAAGTGCATCTGTGAGAGTGCTAATAATGGTCGGAGATCATTTGACGTGTCTGCTGTGATCTTTAACCTTACGTCTCACCAGCCGGGAAAGTCTTAATAGGCTCTTCAAAGATCAACCACTTAAAAGATGAATAAATCAAGATGATATGCACTGATTTATATATAGGTTATTGGTAATGCTATGGATTAGTGTGGATTCCTAGTCAGTTTTCAAGTTTCAAATTTCTACCTCGACTCTATGTCATCTTAATAACGTCATTTCTTTCCAGCTCTTAGAACAGCTAATACTCCCACTCTAAAACATCTATAGTAAGATTTATGTTCAGAATCTATCTTATTCTTACTAAAGCCTATTTATATATCAGGTATTCATGACATTAAAATATGTGTGAACTCTGATAAAATGATAGCACTTAAGTTTTACTTACTGGCCTCCAATATTCATTTTGAAATGCTAGATTAGCATTGATGTACTGTACCTCAGAATAACCACTGACCTATTGTTACCCCTGAGCCTCATTAGGACACTCACCAAAATGCTTGGTACCTACATAAAATGTCTTTGATATTTTCTGAACCTGGTTTGTTAATAGTTAGGCTAGCTATTCCTGTCAGCCCATATTTAATATCTTAACTAATACTCGTGCTTATTCTTCAATCTGCTTCATCCTCCCCCAAACCTCAATGGACTTCTAGCTGTCCATAAACTAACATTTAGTGTTAGTTAGTTTCATTTAGTGACTTAGCATTTGATAGATGGGATCGTCTTACTTTATTCTCCCCAAGAGGGTAAATTTGTAATCTGTATGTTTTCTAAATTGACTAAACATTTTGAAAAATGTAGTTTAAGATGAAGCTATCTAAGCAGCGCAACAGAAAAGTGTTCGGCCTAAAAAGTGTCACAAACCAGTGTCACAGCTATTCATGTCTGTGCGTCCATCAGAGGATAATTGGCCATTCTGTCTAAGTGAAAGGGATGGCATTACACTCTCCTCTGTCAATTAGAGAGATACTAGTCATGTACTAGCTATCATGGGCACCAGGGAATGATAAAAAAAAGACAGTTAGCGCTTTGCACCGAGATTGTTCAGTTGCTCTATGGCATAGCACATGCTAGCCTTTACCTGTGTGGTAGCCTTTGCCTGATATATGAATGCTAGGTAGTAGATAGTGAAGCAAAATGATGAAATAGGAGGGAAAAATGGGGTGAAAATTAAAAAAAGTCTGTCGTAACTAATTATGGCACAAATGTGATGCATACATTTTTGACGTGCTGTTCAAAGCATGTCTTATGTCTTTTAATCCCCTTTCCTTTCTTGTCCCAGGTCTAGTGGCTGGGTTTTCTATGACCCCCCCTATTCTCAACAGCACCAAAGACCAGCTTGTGATTGACGCCAATGACACACTGACTATTACGTGCAGGTAATTTCTGACTATGACCTGAGGCAATTTTTGTGCTCAGAATGTATGATAATCTACCGGACCTGTTTTTATGTAAACAGTAAGAAATCAAGATGAATTGAACCATATAGCCTTGAGGTTCTTTACACACACAGGGAATGTTACATTTGGATGGGAATGCAGAAGAAAGATTATATCCGTTTTAAGATAATGCCAGTGGCAATGTATCTTTGAACATATAGAGGAAGGGGGAGAGCTGTGCTGCTTCATTAATCTCTGGTTCTTCTACAGCTGCCATAGCCAGGAATCTACTGAATAAATTGTTTTTCAGCAGTAGCATACATGCCTCTTGGGAAGAGAAAATATATATTTTGGCCAGAACCCAGCATAAGACGCATTATGAATTTTATATGGCTGTGGTTCAAGTTAAAAATATTAGTGTATTGCGTAACCTATTTTGGGGAGGAAATCAAAAGTTATCTTGTATGTTTCTGAAATATGCAATATTGCTGTGTGCCAAGAAAGGCTAAGATAGGGCCATAAAGCTATACAGACCATTAGTCTTGATCAAAGTCGTGTGGGAATTCTAACTCGTGGTGCTAATGTTTACAGGGTATATATACTGCTATGCAAAGAAGACGAAATTATGGAATAAATGTGAAGACTGCTTTCCAATAGTGCCAATAATTCTGAAGATCATCATATAATCATGCTGAAATCTGATATCTTATAAGCTTTCGAGATGTTAGTGACCATTTCTTGATACCTTGTACCAGGGGACAGCACATTCTGGACTGGACCTGGCCAGATCAGTCTCTCAGCAAAGAGGAGCTTAGTGAGCGACAACAGGAGCAGTTGCTCATCCAGGATCAAAGAGCATTGTGGGTGAAGGAGTGCCAGGGGGAACCTGGGAAACCGTATTGCAAGACCCTAGTGCTGACAAAAAGCCAGAG
Organism: Hemibagrus wyckioides; assembly: GCF_019097595.1. Classification (NCBI taxonomy): domain Eukaryota; kingdom Metazoa; phylum Chordata; class Actinopteri; order Siluriformes; family Bagridae; genus Hemibagrus; species Hemibagrus wyckioides. Next base: position 9,434,459 of record NC_080717.1, on the reverse strand, counting down.
CAATGACACAGGCTACTACCGTTGCTTCTACCAGGACATCAAAGCTGTTATTGATGGAACCACAGCTGCCAGTTTATATGTCTTTGTGCGAGGTAACTGGAGACAATGTTTATTTGAAAGTCTTGTAATGACCGTATGTAACATAATTCTCTTTTCAACAATAGAGGAATTTCAATGAATTTTGAACTTATGTTTATGTTACTTGAATTGCCTCAGGAAATCACCGCAGATGTTTATGTCATATTTAAATGGTTTAGATGACAGTCATTTTGTCATATATAAATGGTTTAGATGATGTCATGTCGTTTCCAATTGAAATTAGTTCCCCCTGTTTACTTCACTCACGTCATTACAGATGCAATTGAATTCCTATTTTGCATAGTTGAAGCAATTCATGGCATCATCATAAAAAAAGCATAACTAATAGGGCATGTAAATCACATATTCAGTTTTGTTGTTGTATTTTTTTAACCTCAAGTGAGTCAATTTTCTGTGCTTGGCTAGCACATCTGATTATATATATATATTCTCTTTTCTTGGAGAGATAGACGAGGACATTCTAAACGGTTGCCCTTATCCAAACATTTAAAGAATATTAAGTAGTATTATAGCTTGAATGCATTTGCATTGCTTGACGGCTAAAAGTAAGAAAAGCGGAGATGTGGCGTAATCTGCGTAAAAGAGCACCACACAGGTATTTTTTTACTTGGCTTTGCGTTTTGGCTTTTGTGTTTTAGTACGAAGAAAGAAGTCCTGTTTTTCTTCGTATCTAAATTCTCCCCGGTCACATACTTGTGAAATGAACACATTTTCCTTGATTTCAAAATGAGAAGTATTTTGGCGAGGAGTTTGCTTCATAAATGAAGCAAAACAAAGTTTCAATTGACCAGTACATTGGACTAAGTGTTGTTTAGGATTCAGTCATACTTACATGGGATCCATTGTTTTATTTTTGAAAGAGATTTAGTTTCACCATATTTCCGGACTAAATTGGACTTTCTCGACAGAATCTTCCCCGGCATACAATAAGTCACACATTTTGCCGGAAAAAGACATGCGAAATACTTGAGTACAAGCCCTGGGTGTTGTGTTGTATTTGATTATACCTTAATGATTATATTTTGTTTGGAGACCCTTTATAACAATGCCCTTATAATCATGTATTTTTTACTTGTTGAGCTGAGAAGTGAAAACTGAAAAGAGATCTACTTTAATGAAAGCAATGTTTGTAGGGCTACTAAATGTATTCTTGTCTTTCATAAGCAGCTGATTTATGTGTAGTTTGTCTGGGTGTTGTACTGAGCTCAGTTGACAGAGTCAGAGGCCTGTGTGGTGCTGTATTCTTTGGAGCTGAAAAGATAATAAAAAAATAGTCAGAGATTCATATACAGGTGCCCCACTAGTTTGTCTGCTTTCATAAAATACCCAGTTATTTCTCCTGACAAGGTGCCGAAACAGTTTCCATAGATCTTACCAGGGGTCTAATTAGAAGCAGCTGAAATCACAGCTATAAATTACGCAGGGGCATGAAGCAGGTCGGATAGGGCTGCATGTGGATTTGGTTAGGTGCCTATCCCGTTGTGTACACTCATCCCGTGCCTTGTACTCACTGCCTCCATCGTTCATGATCACCGCCTGTGTTCCAACATAAGAGCCCTCAAAAGGCACTTCTCCTCCTCACACTAATTTGTTAAGTACCATTACACAACGGAATTGTGTATTTTTCCTGTTACGTCTGTGTATCTGGACCACCAACAGATAGAAATATAAGCCTTCAGTTTGAAGCTTTTGTTTGCCCTCTCAAAGACTGAGTGAGTGATGATTTTTACTCTGAACAAAAAAAAAAAAAATGGTAGGCTTAGAACTAATGGTGCATTTCAGAGAAGTGTATGATATTCAAATAGAGCCTGTAGTGGAAAACAAAGCTTGGGGCGATTTGCTGGGACCACATTTGGCCTCTGACTAAAAGAAAATCACTGTATTAGTGGCTTTGCAAATGGCTATATGAAATCTGAAAAGGGTTACTATAAGCTCTATTCTTTGCTATTTAATGACAATGTGAGCCGTGTCATTTTGCAGAGACCTGCGGAGAATGGCGTGGTTATGAATCTTAATGCCTTGGTTTGGGTCTTGATGTATTCTGGTCAAAGTTAAACCTGATATGAATTTTTTATGGGCTTTATATGGGAGTACAGAAGAGCCATTTGAAGTGAAAATTATTTTATGATGCATAGGTTATGCTTGTGTGTTCTTTCATCATTTTATGATTTCCACCAGATCGCAAACTCACATGTTTTCTGGCTAACTTCAAATTTTCCCCAATAGACCCAGACCATCCATTTATCAAAAGTGACAACATGGAAACCATCTTCATAACAGCATCGGACACACACATTGAAGTGCCGTGTCTGGTCTCAGATCCTGAACTGAAAGTCTCACTCTTCTCGGTAGGTATGCCACCATCCTGCAGAGATTAGTGATTCATTTAGTGCTATTAATACCATGCTTCTTCAGAAAGGAACATTATAAGTGTGTGCATACCCATGTGAAAGTTGAAGTGCTAATAATAATTGCATTTAAATACGGCTGATATTGGATACATCGTACAGGAAGGTACACAAAAGGAAGCTTCAAAAAGCATATGGTTGCATATGCAGCATATATGCTAGCATAAGCTAGTCACTGCACTACTTGATGTGATGATTGTTATTCATTAGTCAGTTATTTCTATTGGTATGCTGATAAAAACCTGCATTGTATAAATTTCATCACATTTCTAGTATGCTGGCTGAGAGGCGAATGCTCCTGAGAATTACGGAGAGGATTTAATTAACTGTATAAAGTTTTCAATCATGTGAATTTCAGTCAGAGACTCCCAGTCCACTTCATCTGTCTCATTAGGCTTAATGTTCCGGTGAAGAAGTTAATGTATGCCAGTCTGAGAGTTTGAGATTCGTCCTTTAAATCTAATAGGAAGTCTGGGGGAACTCTCCTCACTGTTCTTCCCCTACGGACACACAGTCAGATATGAAAAATGTAATAACAACAATGGCAAAGAAAAAAAAACCTAACCATTTGGTCCTGAGCACTCTGTCTCCCATCATTCCCTGCCAGACTTTTTAGATGAAACTTCACAAAGCATTGCTGTGGTTTCTGCATTGCATTGTGCATTTTTTTTAGTCTGTGCAATATGTTGAATTCATATCATGACAAATCTATTTAGATTAGATTTTATTTTTCCAGTTTCAAATAGACACTGAAACAGCATTGTTCACAGGGCAGCATAAAACCCACATAAGCCACTAACTAATATAATTCTGTATAAACATTGACTGGGGCTTCAGCTCATAGATATAAGTCGTGATTACGGTTACTTTGTACATTTTTTGGGGGTTGAAATAACATTGTAGGATGGATTTGTTGATATTAAATTGTATTGTTACCACCCAGATCTACATTTGAATGGCATTACATACGTGTCTGTGTACATATGAGTCCCATAATAAATTGGACTGGTGTGACTGGTTTGAAACGTAAAAATCCAACCAGGTTTTATTTAGGATCGAAGGACATGTACAGTCATCTGTCAATAAGCTGTCATAAGCTTTTATTTTTTCTAAATAGTAAACTACATTTTTATGGCCACGTAAAATATGTGTCAGTGCCCACGGTGTTTCCTTAAGTATTCCTAAAAAAGCTAAAAGCAGAAATATATACTGTAAGTACATGCCAGAACTATGTTGAGCTTAAAAAGCAGGTTGTCATGTCCTTCTAATGTACTTTAGGTTAGTCAACACAAAACAACACAAAAACCTCACTTGACCCAGGTGTTATATCGAACTGACCATAACCACAGCTATCATACAAACAAAAATGATTATGATGAGCTTATGTTGATGCGATGTAGCCTTGTGAACTATGTGCTTCATTTGTCTTAACCTTTTCCCATCGTTCTGTAGATAGTGCAACCGTCTGTGCCTTTTGAAAATAAAGAGATCACATGGAACAGCAAGAGAGGTTGGTCTGTTCCCAGGCATGTCATCTACAGCATGGACATGATTCTTGGCTTCTTTTGTTCCCTGACGTTAAATGACAGAGAGTACAGATCCAGGGTGTACATCATGATGGAATCAGGTAAAACTCTATTCGGTAATATATTCAGCAAGTTACATATACCTTTCCGTGTTGATCAAGTGAAGAAATAGTAATCATTTACAAAACATTGTATATTTCACACAGGTCTCCATTTCAAAGTGCATCTATTAGAATATGATAGAATATGATTAGAATATTTTTTGGTCAAGTTTGGGAACTGGCAAAGGATCAGCTTCTTATTGCCTTTTCAGTTGGAGTGGAAGAACATTAGCATTACCCTCAACTTACAAGATTTTGAAAGATTAATGATGCTAAAGACTAAATACTGGCCGACACTAAGTACAAATATTGAATTAAATATGAAGCTATGCAGTATGGGCTTGGACTCAAATAAGCAAATTAGCAATCAGCAAAAATATTATCTTAACAGAATTTTACTCAGGTTATTGTCATCAATTTGGGAAGAGATTACATTCATCAGTAATTGGAAGATCTCCAAAATGAATCACAATGAATCCAGCAAGTGTTGTTTTTAGATCTATATGGGCTCTAAGTCTATACAGAAAATGATAAAAGTGCTGACTTTCCAAGTGATGGTTGTAACACCATGCAGGAAGAAAGTTTTATGACCTCAAGCTGTTTCCTGAGGACTCACCCATTGAGCTAATGCGAGACGATGTCCTCATCCTCAACTGCACAGCACTGGTAGAGCACAACACAGGCGTGGAATTCAAATGGGCCTACCCCGGACAAAAGGTACAAATGTTTAGCAAGAGATTGAGTCCTGCCAACTAAAGCAAAATGAATTCGATTTATGTAAGATGGAGGCAGGAAATGATATTGATTTGTAAATAGAAAAACCAGAAGTCTTAGTCTTCTGTCTGTCTGAACCCTCAAAGGAAGAAAAGCAAAAAACATATATATGCAGTATACAGTTCTCAGTATACAGTTCTCCTGTCTTTAAAATGTCTTTGCAAAATAACCATAATATGACAAATTTACATGGATCAGCCATAACATTATGAGCACTGATAGGTGAAGTGAATAACACTTATTATCATTATCCTCATCATCTATTAGTGGGCGGGATATATTAGGCAGCAAGTTTTATCCTCAAAGTTGATGTGTGAGAAGCAGGAAGAATGGGTAAGCGTAAGGAGCGGGTTTGACAAGGACCAAATTGTGATACCTAGATGACTGGATCAGAGCATCTCCAAAACTGCAGCTCTTGTGGGGTGTTTCCGATCTGCAGTGGTCAGTATCTATATAAAGTGGTCCAAGGAAGTAACCGTGGTCCAGGAACCAGGGTCATGGGCCAGGAACCAGGGTCATGGGCAGCCAAGGCTCACTGATGCACGTGGGGAGCAAAAGCTGGCCTGCATGAGCTGATCTAACCACAGTTTTAAGCTACTGTTGCTCAAATTGCTGAAGAAGTTAATGCTGGTTCTGATAGAAAGGTGTCAGAATACACGGTGCATGACGGGTCAGGGCTGTTTTGCCAGCAAAAGGGGGACCAACACAATATTAAGCAGGTGGTCATAATGTTATATCTGATCGGTGTATAAAAGACAGTAAAAAGTTTTTATGATAGATGAAAAGTATTTAATTTGGGATACACATCTTACTTCCTGGCCATGTTACCTTACAGAAAACAAAAAATTTCTGTACTTTATAGAAAACGAAATTAAGAAATTTGCAGTGGTATAATCAATAACAAATGCTGTAAATTGTAGCTAGACAGAAAGAAAACAAACAGTGATTTGTACCATAATTCTGGTACATCTACTAAATGACATATAAGATTGTCTTATCCTTTTAAAAAGGAAGAATTGTTTAGATGTGGCTAATTAAATCATTTCACCAAAAAGGTTTTTTCACAGATAGATAGCACAGAATATTACAGAAACTGGGACCTGGGTTTGTAATCAGACCTGGCTTTTTTTACTCCATGTTACATTGTTAAAGTTAGATCTTCTACGCAACCTGAACTGAATAAAGGACCCACCTAATCCCAGCTAGACTAGACCTGAAATTTATGAATAGACTAAAGCTTTGGACCGGTCAGGGAAGCTATCAGCATGATGTATATAATATAAGGGCAAGTTATTAGAAGTTAAATTAAAACAACATAAACATTAAGTCCCTATTTTTGCCTCTGCAGAATGAGCTAAAAAGCTGTTGTTTCATTACCTTTCATTTTGAAAGCTTCATACATCTAAGCACATGAGCTTATGGTAGCTGTATAAACAAGCAATTAAATGATTAATTGCATTGTTTTATTACTCCCTCTTAAATAATAGCTTTTTGAAATAAATCTTAATGGACAAATGAAAAGGCCAGACTTTTACATTATCCGCGTAAAAAAAATAACATCACTGCACTAATTGAAGTGAGTTTAATGTGAGTTATGGTTGTCATTATGCTCACAGGAGAACAGGGTGGTGAACTTTCAGTCCATTCGCAACAGCATAACACAAGCCACAGAAGCCACCAGCATTCTCACCATCCAAAATGTCAACATCAATGACTCTGGTTACTACACCTGCTCAGCCAATGGTATGGAGAGGAGTCTGGAGCAGTCCACGTTAGTCATAGTGCATGGTAAGGTTGAAAGAATGAACGGTGTATGATTATTATTAGTTAAGTTGACCACAGATCTAGAGAATCCAGTATATTGACTGCTATCCTTAACTTCTAAAACTCCTGTTATTTCAGAGAAGCCATTCATTAGTGTGGACTACAGGAACGGCTCTGTGGTGGAAGCTACAGCAGGACAAAAGTCTGTCAAGCTGTTAGTGAAAGTGTCTGCATATCCCATCCCAGTGACCCACTGGTATGCACTGGAATTCATATGTATTCACTTAAAATTGCATTATATTTACATAACACCCACTAGGGCTGTACAATGTATAGATTTTTCACAAACGTATGTTGTGTTATGTGAGCACTCTCAGTGATGTTAAAGATTTGACATATGATTTGATAACGATTGATAGAGATTCTAAATACATTTTTCCACATTAGTGTGATGAAAAAAAGAGAATTAAGCCCATCCAGTGACACATCTTGTCTTCAGCAGTTATCGTGGTTATGTCTGTACAGGTATAAAAATGTGACAATGATAACAAGGCGGCCAGAGTTCAGCCGGTTTAAGATCCACAATCATAACCTGGAGATCAGGGATGTGCACAGAGAGGATGCTGGAGACTACACCCTGGTTCTGAAGAACAATGCTGCTGCCATAGAGAAAAAACTCCACTTTATTCTGATAGTCAATGGTAATGCTTCTCTCTCTCTCTCTCTCTCTCTCTCTCCCTCTTTCTCTGAACTATAATTAATATTCTTATTTTCTTGATGTTTCTCAATTTCTTTGTGAAGTGCCACCACAGATCCATGAGAAGGAGGCAGCAGCACCTTCTAACCCCTACAGGAAGGGAAGTCGACAGACTCTCACTTGTACAGCCACTGGTTATCCTCCTCCAACATCCATCACCTGGCAGTGGAGACCCTGGAGCCCCTGCGGCCTTAATTCCACTCAAAGATCTCCGTAAGTGCTAAGTTTAGAGACAGAAAGCGAGTATCTTTCTGTTATATATCTTTCTGTCTGTCTGTCTGTCTATCTGTCTGTCTGTCTAGATAGATAGATAGACAGACAGACAGACAGACAGAGATGTGCGTAAGTACATTAGTAGATATTTGTATTTTTATTTTATTTTAAAAAAATAAAAAATGATTAACATAATTGGATATCTAAAATTATGTTTATGATTTTAATGCAGTACAGTGCAGCTTTACAGAAATCCAGGTGTGCCATGCATACTGATTTCAACCAATATAAAGCTTTAATCAGAGGTGGTCTGGTCAAACAGCCATTTCATTTCAGTGCTTTGAGCTTTTTGTGGACGTTTGATCAGCTGATCATAATTTAGTTGTGGTGCCTGGAGGTTCTGATGTACTCAAAACAAGTTTAAGTCTCAGGATATTGCTACACTAAAGGGATTTTCGCCTGCACCTCAGCCCCGTGTCGATGGGAGTATTAGGTTTGTTCCCGAAGCTGTTGAAATCGCTCATAAACATTAAACACTAGACCTCAGTGGTTCACTTCAGGTTCAGAGCAGATAGATTTTGTTCCTCTTGGCTCTCTGCCAGCCATCGCCTGCCTGTAGAAGAGGTTTTCACTCTTGTGTTTTCAGTCTGTGACATTTATTTTCTCAATTAGAAGAGCAGCGAGGCCTATGGCATGGCATGTTTAACCTACAGAGATATTCTTAGTGCTCCACCCAGCCAAGTCTGCATTTGAGAAGCCATGCTGCATGTATGGAGTGATGGGTCATCCAAACAACAGGAAGAACTAAGACAGAATGGGGTCATGATAGCATCCTTTGGCCCTGGAAAGACAAGCTAATTCTACAGTGCTGAGACCTCAGAGTACCTACCTGCTTCCTATGTTCGCTCTTCGGCTTCCTCCATGGCTGTGTAGTCACGCCATGGTGCAGACCCTTTAGTTTAAGTGTAGACTGATGCAGCTATGTGTGCGTAGCATTTAGGATGAGCTGCAGGGAAGCCCAGCCTCTCTTATGTATTATTCTCACCCCTGCACACTTACAGCTGATGCTCATAGTCCTTGATTTCTGTGCATCACACACACACACACACACACACACACACACACACACACACACACAAGGTCATGGTCCTGTGTGCTTTTGCCATTTGCTTCATTCACATGCACATTTCCCCAGCATATCACAGGTCAGTCCATTTCTGATCCCGCTCTCCCTCTAAGGGAGAAAATTACTTTTATATGCCAGCTCTACCTTGTAAATAATATAGAAGCCAAATACAGAGTGTGGCCTTCATGTGCGTCCTTCTCAAGCTTCCATCATCCACAGGAAGACATAAGACTCTAAAAGCGCTTCCTGTGTCTATCTGCACATCCTTTCTGTCTCTCTCACAAATAAACAAAAGCATACACACACAAGACAATGGTAGTGGCGGATGTAGGGTTCATCATCAGACACCCACTTTTCCTCTCTTTGCCCTAGAAATCCACAAATGTTCTTGCTATTAACAAGAAATACTCCAGGAATACAAAGTCTAAATCATTAGTTCTTGCAGAAATGGGACTACTTTTCCAAAGAGAAAAATTAGTGTGGCCTGTTGAAATATTTAGACATAGGCTGGGCCTAAACTACTTAAACTCCCCAAGATTATAGTTGATAAAAAAGTAGACCAGTCACATAGTGATGTTTGTTTTTGTGTGTATTTAACTTCTATGTTTGGATTGCGCATACTTTATAATCACATTTATTCTCGGAATTTAATAAGTGTCCTAAGACTTCCATTTAATGTTTGAGTAAACAGGTTTCTCATTGATTTTTCAGTACAGGCAAACATTATGAAATGATTGTCTATGGTAATCACACGTGTGTTACAGACACTAGAGCTAGAGATTAGCTCTTTTATTTAAATAGCATTGTATTTACATTTGCTTGCTCTGGGTGAATACATTTCTTTCACCTTAGTTTTTTATGATGCACTACTTTTAATGAAGTATTTAGGACCTCTTCTAGTTTAAAAGTACTTTATTGCTGGAGATTAAAAAATAGTTGATTTCATGAAAATCCATGAAGTACAAGATCTGGATGCCAAATATGTATCATTTGTAAGTTATTTTACATACCAATCTGGTTCCCAACTTTCCTAGGGCTCATAGAAGCCAGCGAGACAAGGTCCCTCTCTGTCAGGACTGGCTTGATCTGGACCGAGAACACACGCTAAACCCAGTTGACAACATGGAAACGTTGTCAGAGCCAGTGGATGGCAAGCAAAAGGTTTGTTTTTTAATATCCTCTCCTGTAATATCACCCAACAGGAAAATCTGAATGGAGACAAAACCATTACAGTAATGTTCACAAACATCAGCTCTGGGTGTTATTCTTATGTTTACTTTTGCCCCAAATATCTGAACCCTGACAACATTTGTCAGTCATATAGTGGAAGAGGTGATGAGCTTTGGTCTTTCCACACTCAAAATATTTAAACTCTTCTTCCTTTCCACACTTCCTGGAGGGACAGGGAATAAACATGCATGCTCAGAACACTCACTTCCTGTTTTCTGTCACACCTGTGAGGTCATTTCCTGTGTGTAGCCTGACAAAAGGAGGGGCAGAAGGGAAAATAGGAATCATCAACCAGCAAGCTCATCATCTTTGAGGCGATTTCTGGGAAAAGGAGAAGTATTTGTCGAATTGTTGTTTTTGTTTTTTTTTTGCAGACAGTGGGCCGTGTGGTCATAAGCAGCGCAAATGTTTCGGCCATGTACAAATGTTCTGCTGAGAACAAAGTGGGAAAAGATGAGAGACTTATCTACTTTTATGTGACCAGTAAGTCCTGCTTACACCAAGAAAAGCACTCGATGAAATATATTTCTGTCTGTAAACATTTAATCATGAATAAAAGGACATCTTCTGAGTCCTAGGCCTGTTGCAAACGTTTTGTAAAACGAAGAAGGTGTTAAGAAAAGTCATTGTGGCTTAAAGCGCACCTCTATACCTCTTAAATAAGACTTCTGAAGAAGACTTCAGACCAGGCAAAAAGATCCAAAGATAAATTGATTGATAAAAAAAGGATTAAAAAAGCAACTACATAGATCTATATAGATTGACTGATGCACCAGATAGCAACACAATCCCTTTCTCTTAGAAACTGGAATGGTAGTTTGGTCTGGATTAACCAAAATCTCATTCCACTGTCATTAATTTCACAAGGAAGACATTTTGTGTCTCATACTTAAAGAACTCAGAAGCAAAAGTAATCCTAAAACAATGTCCCACCACCAGCATCCACAGTTATAATAGAGTTAAACCAACGTGAATAGTCCATTTCAGTCCACCTCTTTCTGTTTAGCCATTCCAGAAGGCTTTGGGATCGAGATGGAGCCTTCAGAGGAGCCGCTGGAACTGGAGCCTGTTTATTTGAAATGCAGCGCTGACAACTACACCTACGAGAACCTGCACTGGTATCGTTTAGACCCACAGGCTGTGCCACCAGAGGACTGTAAGAGCCTGCACCGTTATGCTGAAGCACTGGGTGGACAACTCTCCTTCCACGCCTCTACCAACAACTGGGAGCTGGAGCTGAGGATTCCCAGCGTCCATTTGCAGGACGAGGGCAATTATGTGTGTGAGGTGCAGAACCGACGCAGTGGTGAGAAGCACTGCCACCGCAAATATGTTTCTGTGAAAGGTAAGGGTCTCTAGTAGCAGGGTTATCTTGGATTGTTTGTAATATACAATTTAGACGTGGAGTTTAATGTTACTGTTTAAGCTCTTAACAATTTTTTGGATAGTCTTGCCTGCTACATTTCCTCTCATAAAGCTGTATTCAGAGGTGAAATAAGTGTTTTTTCTTAATTTCAAATAAATTATTAATAAATTAGTAGCTTATACACCGACCAGGCATAACATTATGACCTAATATTGTGCCCCCACCCTTTGCTGACAAAACAGCCCCTACCCGTCATGCACTGTGTATTCTGACACCTTTCTGTCAGAAGCAGCATTAACTTCTTCAGCAGTTTGAGCAACAGTAGCTCGTCTGTTGGATCGGACAAAACGGGCCAGCCTTGACCGCCCATGACCCTGTCACCAGTTCACCACTGTACCTTCTTGGACCACTTTTGATAGATACTGACCACTGCAGACCGGGAACACCCCACAAGAGCTGCAGTTTTGGAGATGCTCTGATCCAGTCGTCTAGCCATCACAATTTGACCCATGTCAAACTCACTCAAATCCTTACGCTTGCCCATTTTTCCTGTTTCTAACACATCAACTTTGAGGACAAAATGTTCACTTGCTGCCTAATATATCCCACCCACTAACAGGTGCCATGATGAGGAGAGAATAAGTGTTATTCACGTCACCTTTGAGTGGTCATAATGTTATGCCTGGTCAGTGTAGACCAAGCACGCATTACGATTTAAAAGCTTTATTAAACTGACCACAGTGCTATTTTATAAGTTGCTTAATAACTTTGTTCAAGCAATATTGTTAAATGAAAACAAATTTGCAGTAGTTAATGTTATAATATATATGTCTAGGACTATTCATGCAAAATGCTTTCCATCTTCTCAATTAATTATTATTGTATTAGTCTTTTTTACTTTTCATTGTTGAATTGCCTCTTGGCTTTATGTTCCATTATGTTACAGTTGAAAAGTCAGATACTAAAAACAGAAGACGTAACAGGCAACTTCATTCGCTTAGAATTAGTCTCATTCCTTGCCTTATCTTTTTATTATTATCTTTTTTTTTTATATGCCTTAAAATTTTATAATTAAATTAGTTTTGGTATTTTTTGGAGTCCTTGGAGGCAGAAACAGGGTTAAGAAGCTGCTGTGAATCCCAAGCTGATATGTTACTACCCATGACCAGAGTGGCACAAATTCTCTTTATTCCTTGGTCTCCCTCGTCATTTCAGATTTCCTCTTCGTCTCTGTTTGTGTCACTCAGTTTGCCAACATTATTCTTGTTTCTTTCTCTCTCTCTCACTTGTTCCCCAGCCCTGGAGGCCCCAAGGTACCGGCACAACCCCATCAATCAGACAGTGAATGTCAGCGCTTCTCTGCAAATGGAGTGCGATGTGGAAGGCACTCCCTCACCCCAACTCTCTTGGTTTAAAGACAACCAACCCCTCCACCAAATATCAGGTCAGCTTCTGACCCTTAAACTTTCATTGCACATTATATAACAGGAACAAATGTTCAGAAAACATAAATATTACTTTAATACAAGTCGCTTTGCATATACACAGATTTGGTCATTTCATGACCATTTGTATTTAGTTCTTTTCCAACTATCATAAATATTCAAATCCAGTTTAGCTTAAAGAGCTATGTGAATTTTAGCAGCTGTGAAATCTGCAAACAAACATATTCATTCAAACTCCATTTGGTGTGATAGACAGATACTGTGTGGACTACTAGAACAGGGAATTGAAGCTATGGCATTGGAATGTAACAAAACTGAAAGACTGAAAGGGAGCTGTGCACGATGACAGCTTTGGAAATGAATGTGTGTGTTTATGGATTATGAGTCCACCAAGTCTTGCTGCTGGACAGGATTTACAGTGCTTTTGTGTATATGTATGCAGGGTGTGTGTGTGTGCACGTGTGTTTGTGCCGAGCAAGCAGATTTCAATAAAGGAGGGAGGCTGCTATGCTGCCAGGGTGCCTGGTTGTAATGTGTGTTGAATCAGATTTGCCTCTGATTAATTTTACTCCATAGAGGGATCACAGGGATTTGTGACCTAGTATATCTGCACTGACCTTATGTTTCTCATTAACTAATTGGACACATAAACACTTTGTCATAGGGGTCATTAAAACAAATGCAGTTTAGTATTTTAGGTGAAGGGTAAGGCTATCCTGATGTTCTCCTGCTACCAATTACAGTCAGTAAGTCATAGCTCGCAAATAGAAGACCTTTGTGATGTGCGCCGCAGGAAGAACCTGAGCAGTAGCGCATGGCAGTAGTCTGGGTGTTGTTTACATAATGTAATATGACACTTCATTTAGGCCTTGGAACCTGGACAACACCAGAGTAATAACACTGTAGAAGCTGTTATATCTTAAAGGCACAGCTTGTATTTTGAAAGCGTTTTTGCAGAATGAGGTCTCTGATAATCTTTAGTTTTCATATGATTTAAAATGCACTTAAAGCACTCAATCCTGCCATACAATAAACTAGTTTCTGTTGACACTGAAATACAGTCAGTGAAGCTGAGGCTAAGCTGCTCTGAACGGCACGTTTTCCATCATTGGCAACCCACAAGACATGTAGAGTTAAAGGGCAAGATTGTTTTCATTTTCAGTGTTTTTTTTATTGCAGTCGCAGAAGCGGAGGATTCTAGAGTTTTCAGACTGCTGCTATACAAGAAATAACAAAAAGATCATTATTAACAGAATTTCCCTATTAGCCTGATGTGCTGAATCAGGCACTGAAGCTATGTGAACATAATTTTTTTCATAGATATGTATACATAGCAAGCTACTGTATTTTTGTTCACGTGAAATAGTAAAGAAAAGGAAGAGTAGAAACGCAAACAGCTGACTGAACAAGAAGGTCAACTCCTGGAGTGAGGAGTCAAATATATGATTACTAAATGAGCTCATTTCCAACATTTTTACACAAAACATCTTGCCAGGGTTAAAAAATAAGGACTTTTAATCACACTATATTCATAACAAACATGTACATTAAGAATTTAAATCTAAATATGTCAAGCTGCTTTTTGACTAAATATATTGTGATGTGCTATTGTAATAAAATGTTATTAAAATGAATAGAAAAGAACCAACAGCAATGTGTGACTGCCCCCTGATGGTACTACAGTGTATTGCATGTCCAAGCTTGCTTTGTGCTCTCCCTGAGCCACAACACATTGTACATTTTAAAGAGACAGATTGCATTTCATAGATAGATAGATAGATAGATAGATAGATAGATAGATAGATAGATAGATAGATAGATAGATAGATAGATAGAGAGAGATCTCTAAAGCCCTGAATCGAGAATCAGCCCCTAAAGTGCGAATGGACAACCGTTGTGCACATTTTGATTGACAGCTTTGTGAATTTGTACAGGGATCCTGCTGCAGGACTCTAACAGAACCCTCAGCATCCAGCGGGTGCGTGAGGAGGATGCCGGTCTGTACACGTGCACTGCCTGCAACCAAAGAGGCTGCATTCACTCATCAGCAACAGTGTCTGTAGTCGGTGAGATTCTCTTCACTGCTTGTGCAGATTGCTGTAGTACATGACTTACCACATGTCTTTTTATGGTCTATTCAAGGTTACATTCAGACCATTTCTAACTTTTTCTAAAGCTGGCACACACCTGTGGCACCTACCCACTAAAATTTACAGTAACAAAGTTCCTCCCTGTATATCATTTCAAAATATCATAAGTTATGTGAAGAGATATTTGATCCACCCTTAAGTTAAATAAAGTAACTTCAAGATATTTTAGCTTGACACACCTAATACGGTTTACTAAAAACTGAGTTTGCATACAACTCTTAATTTGGAAGCTGGTAGTTAGCAAGCACACTTAGGGAGGACACAAGTGGAGTGTCCATTCACACAAAGAGGCTGGATTTAATGTTAATGTGCTCTTGTGTATAAGGTGGAGGAACAGGGAAGGGCAGTGTGTTTTGTTGCAGGATGTTCTATCATGTAAATGGGCACAGATAACAGGAAATGACCTCATGCCACACATGTTTTCCATGTATCCATCAGGATCTGACAACAACACAAATGTGGAAATCGTGATCCTCATCGGCACTGGAGTAATCGCCATCTTCTTCTGGGTCCTTCTTCTCCTTATCTTCTGCAATGTCAAGCGGGTTAGTATAGGTTTGAATCAAAATTTCTGATGCATGCTGGGTTTGCTCCTAACTCTAAGCTTATTCACTGCTTATTCTGCATGGCTCTGAGTTAATCTGAGCCCAACAAAATTCTCAAAGGTCCCCCAAAGGTACAGTTGAAAGGTCTGTCAGGCTGTCTAAAGTCTATTACATGCCTCAAGCCAGATGAATCAGAAATCCCATTACTATCTGACTGGGCAGAGGTCAGGTGACTGGAGCTATTTAAAATGGGGTCACTGTCTGTATATCTACAAAAAGTAATTGCTGCTCCTGGCTGACCTCCAGTTAACAGTTCTGCACTACAAAGACCAACGTGAGCTGGTGGTAATGTTGTTGTGATGCTGTCCTGCAGGTGAACCCAGCTGATATCAAGACAAGCTATTTGTCCATTATCATGGATCCAGGCGAGGTGCCGCTGGAGGAACAGTGTGAATATCTGCCCTATGATTCCAGCCAGTGGGAAATTTCAAGGGACCGTTTGCGGCTTGGTATGTGGTGGACAAAAATAACCTGTATTAAATTTTAGTTTAATACAGGATAGAGCCATGCATTAAATTAAGGATATAACAGTATAGTAAATAGAGGTGGATTATAAACTGGCATAAAGAAATCTTTACATGTATATACTTATATGATATAAAGATATAATGATAGCTACACCCATCAGGCATAACATTATGAGCACTGAGAGGTGAAGTGAATAACACTGATGATCTCCTCATCATGGCACCTGTTAGTGGGTGGGATATATTAGGCAGCAAGTGAACATTTTGTCCTCAAAGTTGATGTGTTAGAAGCAGGGGAAATGGGCAAGAGTAAGGATTTGAGTGAGTTTGACAAGGGCCAAATTGTGATGGCTAGACGACTGGATCAGAGCATCTCCAAAACTGCAGCTCTTGTGGGGTGTTCCCAGTCTGCAGTGGTCAGTATCTATCAAAAGTGGTCCAAGGAAGGAACAGTGGTGAACCAGCGACAGGGTCATGGGCTCATTGATGCACGTGGGGCACGAAGGCTGGCCCGTGTGATCCGATCCAGCAGACGAGCTACTGTTGCTCAAATTGCTGAAGAAGTTAATGCTGGTTCTGATAGAAAGGTGTCAGAATACACAGTGCATGACGGGTCAGGGGGACAAAAGGAGGGTCAGCAAAAGGGGCTCCAACACAATATTAGGCAGGTGGTCATAATTTTATGCCTGATTGGTGTATACATGAATTCAGTTATTCATTAATCTTCATTAACTGCTTAAACCTGGTCAGGCTTTCTGTTAGAAAATTGTTATTTATAAATGCTAGATTCTAAAAGTAGGGGAAGCGGGTATCCTGAATTTGAAATTATTATAGTGGTATTTGTACAGTTTTGATAAACTACCTATTGTGAGTTTTATCATCCTCAGATCAGTCATTTTGTTTCAGCACCAATTAAGTGATAATATCAGTGTTGCTCTTCTTTTAACAGGGAAGGTGCTTGGTCACGGTGCTTTTGGGAAGGTGATTGAGGCCTCCATCTATGGCAGTGATAAGAAGAGCAGTTTGGGCACTGTGGCTGTTAAGATGCTTAAAGGTTAGACTGATTAGTCTTAATGTTTTGACCCTTTTAATAGCAAACGAAACAATTCTCGAATGAAACGTGGCTCACTTATAAAGTCTTTGTA
Source organism: Hemibagrus wyckioides (assembly GCF_019097595.1). NCBI lineage: Eukaryota > Metazoa > Chordata > Actinopteri > Siluriformes > Bagridae > Hemibagrus > Hemibagrus wyckioides. The sequence continues at coordinate 9,417,283 of NC_080717.1, read as the reverse complement.
AACATAACAACATATAAATTAATGGTTTGTTTGTCATTCTACTTCTCTAAAATTCTTTATATTAATTATAATTGGGAGGAAGAAAAGTAAATCCTTACTTTTTGTAAGTATTGTAAATTGGATGATTGTGAAAGAGTTGGCCTGTCAGTGGCACATTAACTACTATAAGCGTGAATAGAGCAGGAGTGTGTATTCCCCATTTAGGCTGAGATTAGCATGATGAACATAATCATTCAAACTGTTTTAAATTGTATTGTCTGTGTTTGTGTGCATATCATTGCATATCACAGAGGGAGCGACAGCCAGTGAGCATAAAGCCCTCATGTCTGAGCTCAAAATCCTCATTCACATAGGAAATCATCTGAACGTGGTCAACCTGTTGGGAGCTTGCACCAAACCCAATGGTCAGTCCAACTGCTTCAAATGTAGATGACAAATATTCATAACCTTTAACAATCAAATGTCATGTAAGAGATTTTCCTTTGCATTTTTATTTTCTTTAAACCTATTGAAGTGCCTGTCATTTTTTAGGTCCCCTCATGGTCGTGGTGGAATACTGCAAATATGGAAATCTATCCAACTACCTGCGGGCGAAGAGGGAATTTTTCCTGCCATACAGGGTATGTTTCAGAGAGGTTTAAGGAGCTGTTAGTTCTCTTCAGTGACAAACCATCACAGTCATAAATATGCCCAAACCCATGTGCATGTAGAAAAGATAATAAACAATGACTAGGGTGTTAGATGAAGCTCAGGTGCCACATATTACGTTTGTTCTGGTAAATCAGATGTATACCATGTGTTGGGTTTTTATATGATGCAATAAAGTGAAAAGAGATTGTTCATTTTCTTTTTTCCCCCTACATTTTTCCCCCAGTTTAGTCTTTTTAGCAGTTCCCACTCACTAGCTAGCTTTCCCTATCACATGAAATAACCACCAAACTGAGGATGGTGAGTCCAGTCATGTGCTTCCTCTAAGAAACCTGAAGCAAGCTAGCTGTATATTTTCACATTGCTACTCATCTTACATCATAGGGCAGGACTTAAAGAGGAAAAGAGGAACGTACAGCTTGCTCTTGAGCTCAGAAAAACCAACAATCGATTAAATCACTTTGAAGAAAAGGTGTATTGCCATTTCTCCCACTCACAGAGCACAGTCAGTTTTACTTTCTAGACTCAATGAGTGGCTGTGGCATTGCTGGGATTCAACCTAGCAATCTCTGAACAGTCGGGCAAACACTTTTCTGTTGTGTCACTGGAACACCAGTTGGAAAATTACAGTAACATGAGGTGGTGCAACCAGTGACAGTGCAAGGCAGTTACACAGCCATGTGACAACTGCAAGTAGATGTAAGGGGAAGTTCTTTTTTTCCCCACAGTTATGTTTTTTGGCTTTCGATACTATTTCCCAGTTCCAGCCTCTGAGTCAGTCAGACTACTATGGGTTTGGCGTACCTATAATAAAACCACACTGGTGTTTTTCATTGCAAATAGACAGCAGTGATCATGTTGTGACCAAACCCTTGCTTTTAGCTAATTTTGACACCATTAGTGCCTCTTCATGGCTTCATTCCTTAGCAGGAACACATCTGAGCATCATTCTGTTTTAAGCAGGAAGAAATTTATGGACATATGGCTATTTTTGCATATAATTAGGTCCACTCCTGGACAGATGCTCACACTGGAACAGTACACACTGAAAATCCTCAATGAATGCAAATTGATGTTGCAAAAGTAAATGAATATGAAGTCATTTCATCAATGTCAGTCCTCATAAACTATATATTCCAGATATTTTTGACGGTTTGTGTCTTATTTGGAAAAGGTGTTGAATACAGTGCTATGATATGATTTGTTTTGTGGTGAAAATTTAGACAATGGACACATCCATTTGATTGAATGACATTGTGTTGTGTCTGTGTGAAAGAGACAAAAAGCGAGAGAACACATTTGAGAATATTTGTAAAACAACAATCATCTCTCCCTCTATTAGAAATAGTTTTATTGCAATGTCCAGTGGCATTCAGTCGGGTGCATTTAGTCTGTTTCCATGGAAATGCAGCAAAGAGTTAAGGATTAAAGTAGGACTCTGTTATTGAGCTTTAGATTTCACGCACTGATTAATATAAATGCATTAATGTGTATGAAAAGCATTACAGGCTTTGTGGGAAGTCAATCTGCATTAGTAATATAGCTGCTGTACATTAGATTCAATGCCAAATTCAGTAGACGTTCTTTATTTCCACTGTTCTACATCACTGTCCCATTTGCTTGAGTGGAAATCATTTCCCACCTCCACAACAGAACAAAGACTGCTGAAAGATAAACATCAAGTATCAACATGAATACGTTATCTCTAATAACTCTTTACTATAAAATCTCCTAAACCAGATTGATCCAGTGTTAATAAATACGATAATAGTGTCATAATTATTTCTCTTCTCCTGCAGGACCGCTCCCCTAAAACCCGGAGCCAGGTGAGGAGGATGATGGAGGCTGGGCAGGAGGAGCAGAGAGATTGCCAGCCTTCTTCCTCTGTCACCAGCACCCCAAGACAGCTTTGGGGTAAATCCAGCTCAAAGAGTTCCTCCTCAGAGAAATGTAAGTTTCTACCATGTGATATGTAAATTCATGTCATTATGTGTATATGTATCTGTCTAATACTCATAAAAGCCATATTTTCTAAATGTATTTGGATTTAAATCTGAAGTGGGCATGCCTTAAACTGGACTTCACTAATTATAAGAACAAAAATCAATGTGCAGAACTCATTCTTCATACACATTAAGCCCTGCAACATCTGCAGCATCACTCTGGTTCATATTTGGTCCACTTGGCATGTGAACTTTTCTGGCAAAATTTCTTTAAATAAAAAAAATTCTGCATGTACTACTGAAATCTGTATTTGTATTATTCGTATTATAATATTCATATTCAGTTACATTCTTATTATATGCACTGTTCATGACTAGTGGTGGCTGGTGGTAATATTAGATGTAGGCCTATACATTATATCCCCAAGCCTCATTGATAATCATATACAATTAATTGCTGTAAAAGTAAAAAAAAAAAATGTTTATGACTAAATGACATGAATTTTTGTAAATAATGAATTGTGCTTATCTTTATATTTTTCCAACCATGGTATTCTGTATTGGTTTATTATGCTGATTATTGCTTTCTTCCTTGTAATTTCTTGTTTATATTGATTTAAAGTGGAGGACCTTTGGAAGAAGCCTCTTACAATAGAGGATCTAATATGCTACAGTTACCAGGTGGCTCGAGGGATGGAGTTCCTGGCATCTCGTAAGGTAACTTCAAGATTTTACAATGATTATACACTAAACTATTATATAACATCACAGTAACGTAATGCATAAAAATTCTTAAAAGGCTTAAATGATGATGCTGATGATGGTGGTGATGATGATGATGATGATGATGCTGATGATGATAGTGATGATGGTGATGCTGATGATGGTGGTGATGATAATGGTGGTGATAATGATAATGGTGGTGGTGATGATGCCTGAACTGACACATTAACAGATAACAATTATGGCAGTAATTAAAATGCAAATGCAAGCTAATTATTAATTGCTAATTATTATAATTTTATATTAATTCTGTTATAAGATTTATTTCACAGTTTTTCTGAACAATGAAGAGCAATATTTATGAGACATATTCAAACACATTTTCATTGAACTGCTGGCATTTCTATTAAAATAGTACGAAATACAATAATATGGATAAATAAGAATTTGGCATGTGGAGGCATTGATGGTGAGGTGAAAATCTGTGCACGGTTGCCCTAATCCTCCTGCACACTGTGCGAATTTACACTGTGATCATGTCCTGCCAGTGCATCCATCGAGACTTGGCAGCCCGGAACATTCTGCTGTCAGAGAACAATGTGGTGAAGATCTGCGACTTTGGACTGGCTCGTGACATCTACAAGGATCCAGATTACGTGCGGAAAGGCAATGTAAGATTGAAAAGAAACAATTTCTGTCAAACTGCCTATTTAACATTGTGCTTTTCCCAAATCACATTAAAAGCTCCAGATGGACATCAAAATGGGTCCTTAAAGAGAGCTAGATCAGACACAGGTCAGATGTGTATAATAATATGGAAAAGCAAAATTGTCAAAACAGAGTTAAGAGTTAATGCAGAGCAATGAATACTATATACAGACATGTCTGACGAGTATTATTATTATTATTTTTTTAATTATTATTATAATTATTTGTGTCCTTCCTGGCAGCTTCTCTCATCAACAATGTGTTTCCACCCACATAACTGTCACCCATTCTGTGTAAGCCATAGAGACTGCTGTGCCCCAGGAGATAAAATCCCAGGAGATAAACAGTTTATAAAATACTCAAATCAGCCCATCTGGTACCGACATCCATGCTGCAATCAGTTGACAGAGATCACACTTTTTCTTCATTCTGAACCTTGAGGCAGATGCTGTCACTACAGCAGACAACACCAGGTTCCACCTGAACAGAGATCTGAGGCTGCTGCAGTACTGTGAAACCCCAGAGAAATCAGCAGCTTCTGAAATACTCAGACCAGCCAGTCTAGCACCACCAAATGAATTAAAATGACATACATTTTCCCACATTCAGTGCATATGCATAGTGCTGCTGCCACATGACTGACTGATTGGATAATTGAGTGATTGTGCAGGTGTACATCACAAGAACAAGCGCTGCATCCACATTTATAGAATTGCTTCAGTTTTGTCAGTCGGTTGAAAGGGTTTGCTGGTTTGGGGAAAATGAACTCAGTGTGAACTCAGTTTGATGTGCATTTGCTTTTGCAGGCCAGACTGCCACTTAAGTGGATGGCTCCTGAGAGCATCTTTGATAAAGTCTACACCAGCCAGAGTGATGTGTGGTCGTTTGGCGTGTTGCTGTGGGAGATATTCTCATTAGGTAAGCTCAGTGTTTTCCTTTTTCTTCTTCATGTTAAATGTTTCATCATTTAATCTGAGGTGAAATATTTGAGTAGTTTTAGTTTTAACTAACCAGACTTGTCACACAAAAGCAAAACTACAATAATCTTTCGCAGATGGCTAAATGAACAGCTTTAAAATCTGTTTTTTAATGCTACAGGGGCGTCGCCTTACCCTGGCATCCAGATTGATGAGGAGTTCTGTAAACGGCTGAAGGATGGCACCAGGATGAGGGCTCCTGAGACGGCCTCGCCAGAAATGTGAGCATGATTCTGCACTAGAACTCACTCTTTTAACCCTCATGTTATGTTGCGGGTCAAATTGAATCATTTTAAAGTTAAAAAATAGTTAAAAAATTAGTGTAATCAACATATAAAATAAAAATGGTTCAATGCACATATTTGCAAACCCCCCCCCCCCATGTTTATATTACGTAGATACTGTTCGGGTCAATTTGACCAGACAGTCCAAGTGGAAGGGGACAGAAGTGTAAAATACTATTTGTTTCTTTGCAAGTATGAGACATATTTCACCCCAGTCACACACACACACCTACTCCCTATTCTCTTGACCTCATCTGTAAAAACTTTTGACCTTTTCTGTTCCCGTGGGCAAACTCCACCCACGCCAAGTGGACACTCAGCAGGGCAGGGGCAAAACATATCCTACCAACATTACGCTCTGCAGCTGCATATGATATACTCTGTGTCAGAGCATTACAAAATGAGCAGCAGAAGTACTAAATGATGAGGGTGAAAGCCCTGGAGGCTCTGGAACTCATTTTTGATCATGACAGTGAAATAGAAGACGCCGTGGTTCTGAAGATGAAGACCATCTCGAGGTCAATTCTGAGTCTGATGATTTTGATTATGAACCCAATGAGGAAGCTGCTATTCATATTCGTCCAAGCGAGACATTTATATTAAAAATGGTTTACTTTCAGTACAAATCCTCATGACTTATTTGTCTTGATTTTAAGTCAGCAGGTCAGTTTTACCCTGGACAGAAGAGGGTTTCTTGTGTTAATTTATCAACATAAAAAGAAAAAAATTCAAATGTATTTTATATATATAGTTAGTAATAGAGTTGATAATGATATAGGTTTATTGGGATATTTTGGTTTCTGACACTTTGGGATAATTAAACATGCCCCAGGTCAAATTGACCCAGGAACATCATTGCTGTTCCAGAGAAACAAACATATCAGGAGAGTTCATATCATGAAATAATCAGTAGTTTGGACTAAAATAAACCTGTGTGCATTTCAAAAAGTGTGTATTTGTTTCCCTCTGCTGGTAGATATGGGATCATGCTGGCATGCTGGCAGGGTGAGCCTAGAGAAAGGCCTACGTTTCCCGCCCTGGTAGAGATACTGGGAGACCTTTTACAGGACAACAGCTTACCGGTGAGAAATGTGTCTGACTTTAATTTGTTAGAATTTTCGGGTTCATTCGGAGAAGAAGCCTGAGTCGCGCTACTCCTGCTGATATCAGGGAAGCTTTTCGCTAAAGAACCACACAGAGACAGTGATTGAATAGCAAAACTCGTCGAAATTTACTGAGATGAACAGGGAGTATTTATACGGAAGAATCCAGGTGTAATATTCAGTGTTATCTATAGGTGAACTGCTGATATAAAGTAGTCAAAGAAGAAGCCATTACTACGTCACATATACATTACAGCACAGTAAAATTCATTTTGTTATTCATTTGTATATCCCAGCTTGTTTGGATGCTGGGTACAGAGCACATGTTACAGCACCCCTGGAGCAGAGAGGGTTAACAGCCCAACAATGGCAGCTTGGCAGTGCTGGGATCAGTAACCCAGAGCCTTAACCTTTGAGCCACTACTGATAGCAATTTCTTTGAACAGAGAAAAAAAGTGAAACTAGGTGTTAATGAAAACACACATTATACTGAGTTTGAAGTGGATTCTCTCTGCTCATTTGCAGGACATTCCATTCAGCGTCTCTCAGAGCTCAGAGGATGATGGCTTTTCTCAGGCCTCCTCCAGACCTCCGTCAGAGGAAGAGTTGAGACTGGCCTGCAACACACTGCCAGCCAGGTACTGCCCTCAAAAACACACACACACACACACGAAGCTGATAGGGATCTACATTAATGATTTATAAGTTTCAAACTCATAATACTTTACTGGGTGCGCCCTGAATTCCTCTAAATAATTGAACAGTGTAAACAGAAAAGCTTTAACACTGTTCAGACGAAAAAGACAAAATGTAATATTTTTTCTTTTGTCCTTTTGTGTAATTTGTACCTTGATTAAACAAAGCGTACACACCTAGTTCTGTTTGTTACTTTTTACTAGAAAAATTGGGAGGAACGCTATAGACCCAGTCACCAGATATAAAATTCTGCATTGTCATCGAACTAGTTTATAATTGACACACACATACTGAGCGATCATTTATTTTAACGATCTGTCCCCTCAAATGAGATCGACTAAGAGAACAGATTAGACTCAATGTCCACTTTATTAGGGACGTGTATACACCTGCATGTTCATGCAAGAACAATCTGATGTTTGTAAAGATGTGCAAAACAAGTTCCGTTACACAATAGACACAAAAACCGTTGTGTGTATTGTGTCATCCTCTAATGCGACAATTTCCTTCACAGATACTATAACTGTGTGCCGTTCTCTGGGTGTGTGATGGTGAACCCCTCTAAGACGTGTCATTCACGGGTGAAAACATTCGAAGAGCTGCCGATGGTGATGACCTCTCATAAATCACATCATGTAAGGACCTGCATTCAAAGCTGCTAATGTTGCTATAAGAAGTTCATCAAGTTATGCAGGAGTTCGACCGGATTTCACATTTATAGTATTTTTAGTACAGTCTTGAGGTATCAAAGCTCGTGGTCTGTTTATATTCTATTTTTCCAGTTTCATCGGTAACATTAAATGTGTTCTGAGTCTGTATCAACTGAATTAATGATGTGCAAACTGGATATTCAGATACACTCACCTCCACACCCTTTCGCCTGTATATTTGTGCAGTTATCAACTAATTGTAACAGCAGTACAATGCAATGCAAAAAAAAAAAATGAAATCATGCAGATGCAGGTCAAGAGATTCAACAAATGATGACAACAAACATCGGAATGTGGATAAAGTGTGATCTCTGTGCCTGTAACTGGCATGGTTGTTGGTGCTAGATGGGCTGATTTGAGTATTTCATAATCTTTTGTTCTCCTGGGATTTTCACACACAACAGTCTGTAGAGTTTCCACAGTCTGGCATGCACCACAACAACCATCCTGTGAGCAGAGGGTCACCATGATAAGAGATCAGTGGAGAAAGACCAGACTGGTCTGAGCTGACACCACGTCTACAGTAACTCTTTTACAACAATGGTGAACAGAAAAGCATCTCAGAACGCATAACACTTCAAACCTCGAGTTGGAGGAGCTACAACAGCTTTCCTCCAGCGTCCAGTTTGGGTGAACCTTTACGTATGACAGCTACAGATTCCTGTTCTTGGCAGACACCTCAAGGTTTGATGTTTTGTGAATTCTGAGATGCCTTTCTGCCCTCCATGGTTATAAAGAGTGACTGAGTTACAATATCCTTCCTGGCATCTCAAAAGTAGCAGTAGTATGTTAAATATTGTAAACTGGGTAAAATTATGTAGTAGTTTTACTCACTATAGTAGACTAAAATCTAGTTTTATTTTAAAGATTGTTTAATTTTTTTGTTACATGTATGACATCGTTAGAAGTTACAGATTGAACATGTATTGTAAACATTTAGTTGGAGGTGTATATGCATTAATATACATATATAAATGGATAACCAGCTTACATGCATGCTGCTGATATAAACAGACGTGTTCATGAAGGTGGGTTAAAAACCCAGCACTATTTGCACAGTTTTCGTTGTTCTTTCGGCTGCTCCCTATTTGGGGTCGCCAGAGTGAATCATTTGGTCCGCATGTTTCAATTTGGTACAGATTTTACGCCGGATGCCCTTCCTGACGCAACCCTCCCATTTAACCCGGGTTTGGCCCTGAGAGTTAACAATATTAAATGCGTATTTGATGAAGTAGCTACTATTATAGTGTTTACAATAAGCCTAATGCAGTGTCTGACCCTGCAGGACAGCCAGACAGACAGTGGGATGGTGTTGGCGTCTGAAGAGCTGGAGAGGCTTGAGCACAAGCACAGAGGAGCCATGCTGTAAGATCTGTTTAAATGTGTCTCCAAATATAACAGAAAATAATTATAATATATTTACCCCCAAATCACTTCTAATGAAGGGGGACAGTTAAATAATCATGACAACAAACCCTACCTGCACTAGCTCTTTACTATCAACCATGCACTTAACCTTTACTTTTTTCTGTCTTTCAGTATGGCAGCAGGCAACAGCACAGAGCAGCTGATTGATGGCTCGAGTGAGAATAGCACGAGCATCAGCAGGCACCGGCCAGTATTCTTCAGCCAGCTCAGTGGCCAGACCTTCTACAATAACGAATATGGTCAGCTTGCTGAAGAAGGGATGAGCGAGTTCTTTTCGACGCCAGAGCTGGCCATGAGTGAGGGATGTTGCCCTGCGACATCCAATCTGTAACATCATCTGAAAGATCTCTCATGGCTCCAAACTCGCCTTACAATCCGAACTGTTGTGTCCTTCCTTCCCCTTCCCAGTATGTCCTCTCTGCTGCCACTGGGTGGCACCATTACACAAATAGAAAAATATTTTATCTCCTGATGCATTTATCTTGTTATGAAGTGTACGCTTCTTTTGTTTATTTGTACAAAAAAATAAGTCCCACAATGGGGGAAAAATAAAGCAATTTATCTTCTTTTAAAATCAGATCGCTCATTTCAATTACAGACGAAACAATCAATGGAAGAAATACAGAGCATGTGCGAGTTTGTTGCTGTAAGCTGCTTTGCTAAAAGTCTTAGCAATAACAACTTGAATTTTTATTTTTCTGTTTGTGTTCTCACAAACTTCACAATGGTTCAGTCTGGATTAAAAAAAAAAAAAAAAGGAATGTGAAGAAGTGGTTCAGTAACACAGATGGCCTGGTCGAGATTACCAAAAAAAAACAAACTGTGAGGACAGAGGTTTATTTAGGTGATTTTACCGGACCAAAGTAAATAAGCACTGGGCAGATCACAGGGGAAGAAGTCCACATAGCAAAAGATCATGATGAAAACTGTTCCTCAGTCAACCAATTACCCCAAACCCCCCCCTCACCAAAACAAATTCATTGTATGGCAACTATGCATGGTTTGTGCCTTACTGAACACAGTGGTTGTGTTTTTCAGACCTTACTTCAGTCCGGGTTGCCATGTGTACTTCTAAAACACTGTTACATATCATAAATAAGGTTTATAAAACACTCACTTATCACGAACGATGTCTATTAACCAGATCAGTTATTTCTTTGTTTCAGGTCATCCCCGGACAGGCAGTAAACAAAATACACAAGCTACTTTCCACACAGTGTGCTGTAAACAGCATGGACTGAATATATTTTTCTAGGAAAGAAACAATACAAAGTAATATCCATACACTTCATTTAAAATCCTTTGGTGGGCAAAAACAATTATAATTTTTCCTTTACGTAAGTGACCAAACTAACAATTTAAAACATCTACAAAGTACCATCAGAACTGGTTTTCCTATAAAACAGAAAAAGTTTACCTCCAGCGAGGAAGGTCTGTCCGTTTAAAACACTTTAAGGCACAAGAGGCCATTTGTGTAACGAAGTAAACACTAACATGATTTTAACATTGAGCAATTTAGTATTTCATGCAGTTCAAAACGATCACCCACAAGAGTTAATGCAGGCTAACACTAATTTCCTTTATCTTTGTGCAATTTAAACAAGAAACTGCGAAATTCTGGGCAAATGTACAGGATTCCAGATTCAATAGAATTGAATGACTTACTGTTTCACCTAATTAAACTAATTAGGTTTGGACCAAAAAAATCATCCATACAGTTATACAGAAATGACCAAGAAGCAGGACTTCTGATGGCCTTCTGTGAGCTACATACTAACAAATGGGGAAACCGTGCAGAACTTCACACACTGCACAACTTACAAAAATACAGTTATGGAATAATTATAGAAAAGATGCAAAAGTACATCATAGGTTTAAAAAAGAAAACTGCATTTCCTTAATCCTAACAGTTTCTTTCTGACCTGTGCAATATCCATGTCGAGAATGTTTCACCAGCCAGATGGTTTGAAATGCTGTAATGTACAAAAGACATTTCTTAAAGGGAACTCAGGGTTCTTAGTGGAATACCAGGGCAGGTGTGGACAGTCAGCGGAGTATAAATAAGATGTCTAGTAAATGGGACACACTCAGGACATCTTGCCTATTTGGATTTTCTTCCATGCCTCAGAAGCTGTGAATATACAGGAGTCGATGATGCCAGCTACTGTAAAAGTCCCACCGATAATGGCACAGATCTGAGGGCAAGGAAAGCAGCGTAAATCAGTAAAAGTCATTGAACTGATTGACACACTATTAGAATTCCTCTAAAGAACTGTGTGCGTGTGTGTGTGTGAGAGAGTGTGTGTGTGTATGGGTCTTACAGTTGTGATGAAGCGGTAGAGGGGCTGCCTCCTCTCTGTATATTTCACTGTGATTGGACTCAGATCATAACGGAACCAAATGGCTGGGATGATGCGTCCTGTGTGACTGTAAGCCACATATTCCTGATGAAATAAAATAGCAAAACAGTTTTCAGTTTCAAAAATGCACAAAGATTTGATCTGCAAATTCAGACGTCACAAAACACTGTAAATAAAATTTCACACAAAAAGCTCGTGTTCAACACCTTTTCTGTAAAATATGACTTACACCAATCAGGCATAACATTATAACCACCTGCCCAAGATTGTTTTGGTCTCCCTTTTGCTGCCAAAACAGCCCTGACACGTCGAGCGCATTATACTGCTGAAAGAGGCCACAGCCATCAGTGAATACTGTTTCCATGAAATGGTGTACATGATGTGCAACAATGCTTAGGTAGGTGGTACATGCCAAAGTAACAACAACATGGATGGCAGGACCCAAATTTTCCCGGCTTTGGCCAACCATGACCCTGTCACCGGTTCACCACTGTTCCTTGCTTGGACCACTTTTGATAGATACTGACCACTGCAGACCGGAAACACCCCACAAGTGCTGGAGTTTTGGAGATGCTCTGATTCAGTGGTCTAGCCATCAAAATTTGGCCCTTGTCAAACTCACTCAAATCCTTACTCTTGCCCATTTTTCCTGTTTCTAACACATCAACTTTGAGGACAAAATGTTCACTTGCTGCCTAATATATCCCACCCACTAACAGGTGCCATGATGAGGAGAGAATCAGTGTTTTTCACTTCACCTGTCAATGTTATGCCTGATCGGTGTATTTGTTTATTATTAACCTTAGGTTATATAGTGAGTTTGTCAGTTATTTTAACAGAAACAATTAGACATAAGAATGAGTGCATTAATATAAACCTGTGAGTTGCCTTGCAGCTGGATCTGCTGTCAGAGCTGCTGTTGTGAAAGTTTTTTTTTACTAACTTTGAGCTAAACATTTATCTTACCTTGTTGGCCACAGTGTACTGGTAGGAGAACTTCTGCTTTCCAGACAAGTCCTCATACACAGTGGGAACGATCTTGAGGATGTAATCGTGGGAGGCCAGAGCTGAGGAGACAGAATGACTTTAGACTTGGCACAGCAAAGCATTAACTAATAAGAAACTGATTTTTATGTCTACAAAAGCCACGCTGAGATTCTACCAGCTCTGGATGCTTAACGTTTTTCATTTTTAAACCAATAACGAATGATGTTATTGATGAAATGAACGAAAGGAATAACTTAAAAGCATCCAATAGATTGCTTAAAGTGGACAGTTTACTGAGTTTAATGCCAAAAGGCATTTCTATGTTTTCATTCTGCTAAATTCCATAGAATTAAAGCAGATGTCTTAATGTGCTGTCTTATTGGAGTTTTCGAAAAATGGAAAGATATTTTAAGCCGCCTGTGCTCATCATCCCCCGCCATTCCTCTGACGTAATGCAGCATGTTTGTCACTGCTGACCTTTTAAACATTTTAATCTCCCTGTGGTCTGTAATAATAATGAGGTGAGACGGAATGAACTATTACAGAACTACAGCATTACTAAACTGCAATTGTAATATTTTAAGAGAATGAATCTAAAGGGAATCAGCTAAATCGTCTGTCTATATACGTGGCCCTGCCATAGACTGGTGACCTGTCCAGGGTGTACCCCTGCCTTTCGTCCAATGTGTGCTGGGATAGGCTCCAGCAGACCCCCGTGACCCTAATTAGGAATAAAGCGGGTATAGACAATAGATGGATGGAATCAGCTAAATCAGTTGTACACACACCCACACAGAAACATACCATTAGACCCAAGTCTGTTGGCCCCACCGAGGGCATTGAAAGCACCTTGGACATTTTGCACCTGTAACACAGAACGCACATTTTCATTAGAATGACGAATTTTCTTTGACACTCTGAATAAAAAATAATATACTAGGTGAAAGTGCAACCTGTAGCTTGTCCCCAAAGGCGAGTTTATGAATGATGTGGGTCATATCGGGGTTCTGTGGCTGCGCTGTGGCGCTGTGCGTGGAGACGTGGAAATTTCCAGGGACCTAGAGAAGAAGAGATGTGGTGAAACACATCAGGCAGACTGGCACCTTCTGAATAGACCTGTGTGCTTTGAGTAAATTGATTAAACAGTTTAACATGCTTTTTGAGCATTCCATTTCATAAGCATTTGACAGAGGGGATATTGTTCTTTCACTTAGACTAATGTAATTTGAACCAACTTTTCTTTTAAAGGTCATTAATAAATTGGAGCATAACAATGCCATTTATACCACCTTACACTATGTCTACTACCAAGGTCAATGCAAAAACAGTGTAGAGGTAGAAGAGTGTGTAATGCTTTATGTCTCTGCAGTGCACATGGTCAGTTTCTTACTTTATTAATGCTGAATTCACCCTCAAAGCGACAGCCATAACCGTTATTGAGTGGCACCTTCATGGAGTTTTCTATGTGGCCAACTTCATGCCGTCCCATTTCATCTTGGATGTCCAACCCCACCACTGAGAGACGGAAAGAAAGAGGCAAAAAATGCTTAAATGTACTCAAACATCAGACAAATATGAATGCGTTTAGCTGAAAGAAAACACAAAATACTGAGCATGTATTGTTTATGAACAGTTTAAATGTTAGACTCATTATTCCAATATGTACTGTCCAAAGTCAAGACTATTTATAGATTATTATTATTATTATCATCTGAGCCCAACCTCAATATGAGAAGAAAGAATTTCACTGTGCTGTAATGTATATGTGGAAAAAAAAGGCTATTTCTATTATTATTATTATTATTATTATTTTCATTCAGTCAAATAATATAAACACAATAATAAATACTTTAGTAAAACTTTAGTAATGATGGGCTGCGATTTCCACCACTGTAACAAATGAAAATAAAATAAAATAAATAAATGAACGACACCACAATGTATATACATGAATAATAAAAATATTTCATACTCCATGCCACTATCCAGAAAGCTGTCTAAATCTCAACACTTCCAGAGAGCCACTGTTTAAGCAAGACCATAAAGCCTCAACATGTTCACTCACAGGTTAGTAAATAAAAAGGTCAGCCAGATAAAATCTGCAGATAATAATATTAAATCTTTACTGAGACTCTGCTGCATATTCCTGGTATGTGGCACAGTAATGCTGACCTTTGGCACTCATAAGTTCCGATGCAATACGACAGAGCTACTTAAGAGGAGACTGACTGACGAAACCTCCGTGGAGCAGTGCCGTTTTCCATTGCATCAACTCCACTCAAAGCAGAGAAACATTCACCAGTCATGTGAGTGGGAAAAAAGAAAAGGTTAATCTAAACCCAGCTCACTCGGATGGGTTTTTTTCCCCCAACAGAACAGTGGACAGTCAAATGTGTGTCCAGAACCTAAAATCTCACCCAAAATCCATGTACAGAAAGTATATACGAAAGAAATTCCTGCATGTCACTTTTTCCATCCAAAAATAACCCATGAGATGATGTCTTATGAGCAAAGGTCACTAGAAGGAAAAAAAAGGTGTATAAAATATGACGGGATAAAAAAGCTAAATTTAAGCTCTGATGCTCATTAAAATGAAATGATTAAATCCAATCTGAGTAAATGCAAAGGTTATTTCCAGGTAAAAGGAAATACAGGGACAAACACTTGACTAAAGCTCTTCCATGTGTTTTAGAAAGGGAAAGGGATTACAGGTGTTGGATTTCTTAAAATCAAGGGCCCTGGGCTACACTGTGTCAGACAGATCATTCCTCTTTAACACCGAACACATCATTTCAGTGCCTTTAAAGGCTGTAAGGCATGTAATAAAAAGGCGATTAGAGCTCTCAACAATAACACGATATGTTAAGACAGCCAGATCTTCATTTAAGACAAAATAAGGTGCTATGTTGAAAGATCTCGCTATTACAGTATATGAAGTCATTATTGTGAAGTGAGTGTTGTGCTTATGAGTCATCTGAAAGGCGAGAGAGACGGCACACATTATCGTCTTGAAACACCAACACAAGCACTTTTTTTACCAGCTGGAGGTCACAGTTTTTTTTTTTTTTTATTGGGTAATGGAAATGGGGTGAGTACACTGTGTTCTAGCAAGATTCATTTCCAGGATGTTTCAGTTCATTGCATTTCATAATTGAGTCAGTCACATTTTCAGAACATGTGGAGTTTTTAAAACGATATTTTATCACCAACTACTGGAAATTAAAGGAGGAAAAAATTAGTGTGGGAACAGATTAATAAATCTTTGTATTTAAGGATTTATTTACTTTTAATTCACTTCACATTCTCAGAATCAGAGAGTTAATGAGACTCAAGATTTTTCCCTTGATTGCCTTTATTATTAAAAGCGACTGCAACTTAATGTAAGTCTAGATTATTCGTCCAGAAGATACTGGACAGTGCTGGCGTCAACTTTAAGACAAATATGAGCTACATATATAAATAAGATTCTAACTAAAGAAAAAATAGTACAAAATTATCAAATCATCTCAGCATCAGAAAAATATTCATAGTACATGGAGTACAGTCTCATACATTTTATTTATATTTATATATATATTTATATATATATATATATATCTCATATGTAAAATGTTAATTTTATGGTGAGAGTTCATTGTTTCATCTTTTACTGGCTCTTATATTTTTTTATACCTTATACTTTATATAAATATCTTTATATATTACACTTTATATATTCCTGGATTAAATTCCTAATTAGTTTTGACATTTTCACAATGAACATGCTGGTAAAAATGGATAGTACCCCAAATTTACCCCAAATATTTGTGTTCTCTCTGATCACAGCAGTCAACAGCAAATCCTGATCATCTTTTAGCCAGCAAGAAAGTACGTTACAGCCTGAGATCAGCAAACATTATGTTCAGTAACTGATGACATGACATTTTTATAGTTTTGCCATAAAAGCAAGTTCTATTTCCATTACATTTACATAAAAACGGGGAAGTATTCCTCCGTCTAACAGAGAGGTTCGGTTGATCAGTGGAAATTCACACAGTATGATCGTAAATTTTAGCTCGTAAAGTTAATCTTGTTTGGTCTAGCCAGCTGTGCACCACACACTTTGCTCAAACTTGATCACTCCAATAACAGTAAGAAATAACACAGATAGGAAGGCTATTAAAAGAGCACATAATATTACACTGAAATAAATCTTCTCTCTTCTGGTTAGGAAAACCAAGAGGGGGAAAACAAACCAAGGAAACAAACAAACAAACAAAAAAAAGAGTATTGATGTAGTTTATATATATATATACTCACAATCACAGTGCAAGTTTGGCAAACTGATGTTTAAACTCACTTCAATCTTCCCTCCACTGTCTTTATCTGGGTCATCCACATACAGTTCATTTACTCTGTAAAGAAGGACAAATGTCACAGCATTATTATAATCACCAATGATAATTAGAACACAGGATATAATTGGATCTTATTAATTAGCTGTTGAATGCGTCAGGTGGTGCTGATTAATTTGCCATGAGTCAAAAGTGTTAACTACATTTTACTTGTCAAGATGACAAAAAAAATACACACATGCATGTATACATCGATCAGCCATAACATTATGATCACTGACAGGTGACGTGAATAACACTGATTATCTCCTCATCACGGCTCCTGTTAGTGGGTGGGATATATTAGGCAGCATGTGAACATTTAGTCCTTAGAAAGTTGATGTGTTAGAAGCAGGAAAAATGGGCAAGTGTAAGGATTTGAGCGAGTTTGACCAGGGACAAATTGTGATGGCTAGACCACTGGATCAGAGCATCTCCAAAACTGCAGCTCTTGTGGGGTGTTCCCGGTCTGCAGTGGTCAGTATCTATCAAAAAGAAGGAACAGTGGTGAACCGGCGTCAGGGTCATGGGTGGACAAGGCTCACTGATGTATGTGGGGAGTGAAGGCTGGCCTGTGTGATCCGATCCAACAGACGAGCTACTGTTGCTGAAGAAGTTAATGCTAGTTCTGATAGAAAGGTGTCAGAACACACAGTGCATCAGTTTGTTGTGTATGCATAGCTACAGACCCGGCAGTGTGCCCATGCTGACCCCTGTGCTCAGCCGAAAGCACCAACAATGGGAATGTGAGCATTAGAACTTGACCACGGAGCAATGGAAGAAGGTGGCCTGGTCTGATGAATCACATTTTCTTTTACATCACTTGGATGGCCGGGTGTGTGTGTGTGTCTCGTTTATCAGGGGAATACATGGCACCAGGATGCATTATGGGAAGAAAGCAAGCTGGCGAAGGCAGTGTCATGCTTTGGGCAATGTTCTGCTGGGAAACCTTGTGTCCTGCCATCCACATGGATGTTACTTTAAGATGTTCCACCTACTTAAGCATTGTTACAGACCATGTACACCCTTTCATGGAAAAGTTGTTCCCTGATGACTGTGGCCTCTTTCAGCAAGATAATGCGACGTGCCACAAAGCAAAAATGGTTCAGGAATGGTTTGATGAGCACAACTAGGAGTTTGAGGTGTTGACTTGGCCTCCAAATTCCTCAGATCTCAATCCAATTGAGCATCTGTGAGGTTTTCTCATCTATGGAGGCCCCACCTCACAACTTAGAGGACTTAAAGGATCTGCTGCTAACATCTTGGTGCCAGATACTACAGCACACCTTCAGAGATCTAGTGGAGTCCATGCCTCGATGGGTCAGGGCTGTTTTGGCAGCAAAAGGAGGACCAGCAGAATATTAGGCAGGTGGTCATAATGTTATGGCTGATCGGTGTATGTATATATGAGGAATATAATTTATTTGTCACATACACAATCATGCACAGTATCATACATGACTGTCCTATGATGGAAATAAAAATTTAAAAACTAGAAGATAAAACAGAAGAAATAATTGAAATAAAATTGTACAACTAGAATATAAAATGAAGAAAAGAAGAATCTAAAATGAAAAGAATATTAATTATAAAAAGAATATCAGAATATAATATAAAACAGACATATTATACAATATATAAAAACTAAATATGGAATAAAAATAAATAACAATACAATATAATAAGAATGGAATAATTTATATACATTGTTTATTTTTACATAATCAAACGTCTGACCTCTGTGATTGCCAACAAAGGTTTTGCCACCAAGTACTAAAGCACGTTTTGCGAAGGGGTCAGATACTTATTTTATTCATTGAAAATGCAAATTAATTTATAACTATTTTTGAAATGCATTTTTCTAGATTTTTTTTTGTTATTGTTCTGTCTCTCACTGTTCAAATAAACCTACCATTGAAATTATAGACTGATCATTTCTTTGTTAGTGGGCAAACTTACAAAATCAGCAGGGGTTCAAATAATTTTGTCCCTAACTGTGTAGAACTCTGTATATATGTATATATATAAGATCTGTATGTGTACACACACACACACACATATAATCTGTATATAGCTTTCTTTACATTGTATGGAAGGAATCTCATTGCCAGTACCATAGGACTTCTTTGTAAACCATTAGCATCAAGCACAAGGCCCACAAGGCAACAATGTCACACACCCTTTTTCATTTGGCCTCTGCAAAACTTGCAAAACTCAAACCTTACAAAAGTTCATAAGGTAACAGCCTTCATTTTCATTCTACGTGATATTTGAGCAGATTTGCACAGTGCCGAGATACTCAGTCGCTGCATTTGATGTGAGTCACACACGCATTGTGGTGATCGGTTTTGTGATCTGTACAACATGTTCATGCATTTTAGGTGAACAACAGACAAGAGCAAATTCGTTATTTTTTTATGTTATTGCCATATTTAACAGGTTTACCATAAATTATCTTTAGTACATTTCCACTATAAAAAAAATGTTAAAGTAACTTGAAAGTAACTGGGGAAAATTACAGCATAAATTCTGGTCCGTTCAGTATAAATGTAATTATGGACCTTCAGCTTCTCACAAAAATGCTAAATGTGACAAGGGAACATTTTCAATTTGACAAGCCTGCAGTAACATGACAGACTGCACAATTATCCATCGTATTAACTCATTTCCTACAACGTACCATCCCATTTATCTTAAAAAATTATTAATTTTACTATATATTTTTTTCCTATATATGTTTCCTATTTTACTATATGTTTTATTCCTTATACGATGCACAGGTTTAGGAACAAAATGAGAATGAAATGGGTATAAAACAACTAGTTAACAATATATATTTTTTCCCAAATGTGTGAAAAAAATGGATTATGTGTATTTGTAAAATTGTTGTGCTTATTTCTGTCCACATATATTAAGCTTTAAACACACACACACACACAGAGAAGTGTTCAGCTACAGCAAGCTCATTTCCTTCTTCCCCCACACCCATGCTAAGTAAATAACGTTTGCGAAGAATCAAAATGAACATCCTGTGTGAAACCCACTTTGACTTGCAAGAGGCTATAACGCCGTGCAATATGCAACAAAAAGCACCGCAATACATCCTTATAGCGCCTGCTTTCATATTATTTCTCATTTACATAACCGTCATCAGTTATGTATGGTATGTAAATATTTAGAGAAGCTGGTTAACGTGCTGTTGCTAGACCAAGCCGGTGACTCATAAGACTGCGGTAACATGTTGCCCTTTAGCGCTTTAACCGTCACTTGAGGTAAGCTTGGAGAGAACGGTGGCAATACGTACATTTCTGTGGCTATGAATCCCGTCAGCTCGGAGAGGAAGAGGAAGAGCATGAAGACGCAGCAGCAGATCGAGACTGTGGTGAAGGAGAGTAAGGTTATAAACACACACACACTTGCGCATCAGGGGTTCCAGTTATAACAATTATAATCAACAACTAGAATTGATTTACTGTAAATATTACAGACAGCTCCCTGGGTTCAGGACAATTCAACTCAGAACGGCCTTTAGAGCTAAATGTTTATCCGAAGCACAATACTAATCACTCTAGGAGATTTGGAAGAAATAGCATGAGAGATAATGACATTTAAAATATAAAATATCTTATACATCATTCACGATTTATCTGTGAAGTGTGAAGAAAGGTTTCTTATGATACTTCCAACATACTGTAAAATATATTATGTAGCCTCTTCAAACATATAGATTAGTAGTGGCCAGTGACCTGTCCAGGGTGTACCCCTGCCTTTCACCCAATGTGGTTGTGTGTGTGTATGTCTGTGTGTGTGTGTGTGTGTGTGTGTGCGTGTGTGTGTGTGTGTTTGTGTGCACATACCCCCCCCCCCGCCTCCCCTCACCCTGTATCTCTGTTTTGGAAGCCCTTGGGTTTTTTCCCCCATTTTAACCCAAACCCTTATTTTTCAATATGAAGCATACATGTTTTCAGTCCTGTTCAACAGACACAGAAGAAAAAAAACACAGAGTCAAAATAAAAGAGAAGTGTGAAATTACGTCATCACAGCGATCCAAAAGCGAGAGATACTGTATGTGGTCAGGGTAACACACTTCCTGTACACGTCAGTATCCATGTGATCAAATGAATAACAAAAAAAACAAAAAAAAAACAGCTCGAGTAAGCAGGTTGTGTCGGACCTTATTTACATGGAGACAGTCACTAGTGAGTCAGAGTCACATGACATTATGGCAGCCACGTCATTCTTAGGCGTGCTGTGGTTCCTTCCAGTTTACTCAAGCTAATGTTTAGCTACAACACAAACAGTAGGGAGTGTCACGATGACAAATACACCACAGATCTAGGTACTGACAATATGATCTCTGTTTCCATTCAGACAGGAGTAAAAAAAATAATAATAATGGTGATTGGTAATGAAGTTTTATTCATGTATTTACCAATCACTAAACTTGAATCTTATTCATACTAGTTGCCAGCTATTTTCTCTGTAACACTTGATTGTAATTTTTCAGATCTCTGGTCTTCAAAGAGGTGTCTATTGACTTTACCAGAAGAAAAATGGCTTTAAATATCATCACTTGCTGGTCATATCACGTCATGAGCAAATCAAATATTTGTTCTTTCATGGTAAAGGATTACTTGGGTATTATTTCAATTAATATGACTAAAGATGAGCTAATCAGCCCTAGGGCTCACCAGTCATAATAAAGGACACAGGAATGCAAGTGGGAATGCCATTTGGGTAGGTAATATAACTTGAGTCAAAGGGCGACACCTACAATTGTGTAACTAAGTGCTGCTGTGTCATGAGGACTGAAACAATGAGCAATCAGTGAGGAAATAGTTGGAAGACTGGAATGTTGACAACGTACAGATTAGGGCAAAGAGCAGAGTAACTTATCAATCAGTACTAAAGGTGGTGGCATTAGGAAGACGGGGGGGGGGGGGGAATGCTGTGTGTGTTGTCACAAAATCCTGGACAGACTTGTGTATTGGCTGATAAGAAAGCTGTAGACACTACTTACTGAAGGCTCCGGTGTATGTGGGCTGGGTGAGGTCTTTAGGCACCTTCCTGTATATATCAAACCTGGAAGGAAGAGAACCAAGTTAGAAAAAAAGGAAGAATAGTCAGAGGAAGCAGGAAACGTTAAACACGTAAAGCTCCTGGGAAGCACACATGTGAAAGCACATTCTGTTCCCAGCCAGTTAAAAGCCTTGACAGGGTTTTAGGAATGTTAACTATGGCAGAAGGCCAAGGAATCCTCAGACACGGATCGCCTTTGGCGCCTTAACATCACGCCTTTTCCAGACCTCGGCTTGCAAGCCCTGCACCAGACTATTCCTGTTTTGTCCTCACGTAAGAGTGTGACAGAGGCCAAAGTCAGACCTCTGTGAAAGTAAACAATCACAACTGCCCACCAATCCTCAAAAAAAAAAAAAAACTTCCGAGATTCCTAAGGGCCATTCTTAAACTATAAAGAGATGAAAGCAGGCTTATTCTCTTCACTGAAACAGACATGCATTAATAACTGACTGCACTCAGGAAAGCAGAATGAGGAAAACAAGTGAGAAAATCTTGTTTCATCATAATAGGGAATATGATTAGGGTCACTTATATACATTTATACATTTAAAGAAAAAGAAAGTGTTTTTACATTAACAATAATTATGTTTCTTTCAAGAATTAAATGCAAGAATTACGCAAAAATAATCCATCAATTGAACATGACTAAAATTAGAATTAACTAAAAAAACAAAAATCACAAATCATCATTTTGCTGAAATCCGATTTTATAAAACCCTAAATGAAAAACCCCCGAAGTTAAAACCACTAAGCACAGATATTTATTTGATATTAAAATATCAAATCTACATCACACTAACTCCTAACCCTTAAAATAAAATGCATGTTTTTGTGAAGAACGCTGCTTTTATTCATCACATGTAGTCTTTAAACATTCTCAGATTCCCTTTAAATGAAAAGCGATGTCCAAGTGTCAAAAGCAACGGTCTACTTTACAGGAGTTTCACACTAATCCTATTCCTTTTATTTATGCAATTAAAAGTTTAAATATTCCTAAACAGTGTAAGAATATAATATTCAAGCATATATTTACTCTTTAAAAACTCTCCAAAACTGTCAAAAGAAAATGCATGAAATGGTGTTCATGTAAATCTACTACTCATTTATTGACCCTACAGAGCCTTAAGGTAATTAATCTCTAGTGGTGGCTATTGAGGCTAAAGTGGGATTCAGAAGTGACCATTTCAAACCGGAAGAACTGTACATAAAGATATTATGTAAAGGACACGATAGCGCAGAGATTGTGGAAAGATTATCAAAAGATGCAAAAGTATCTCATAGAACCGAAAATGTCTTTCATTCGACGTACAAAACTGTATAAAGTGTTCTATCTAAATGTTAGTTTGTCCACGTGGACTTGAGTGAGACTCTGCCTCTGTTGTCAGCATGGGGTTAACGCCATCTCTCCATCTAAGCATTGCCTTTTTTAGGAGCTTTCTCCAGCTACGCTCCCGCACACGCAAACCATTTCAGGCCTTTTTCGGTGTTCAAATCGTTCCCTTGCATCACAGTCTTGGCCGGGCCATCGCTCGCATCATCGCTGCGAAAACACAAACATCTGGACGCATTTCTTTCACCGAGTGCTAGAGTGTGAAACTCAGATCTGACGTCATTGGGGGAGGAAGAAGGTGTATCAAATATCAAATATGCGTGACGTTCCCTCTTCTTACTCCACCTCCTGTGTTCACGGGATGGGGAGAGCATTTAATCTCGCCAAAGGACAGAGGAAAGCTGTTCTTAAAAAAAAAGACTGGTGGCTAAAGCTCATTAAGGTCAATGGAATTTTCAGAAATCTTTTGGCCGACCCACTGTTTTCCAAATCAAGTGCAGATTTCACAGCTTGCTTAAATATATTAATAGACTGAAGTGAAGTTAAGAAACACGTATTTCCTTCACATGACTTTTTTTTTATTATTATTAAGGAATGCATACATTCTGGTTATCCCAAGCATCTCACATTGCCGGATACACATACAGTCCCCTCTGAAACCACTGTAGACTGAGGATGAAGAGATGAAGATGAGTAGAGAGTTCAAGAATTTCAGGCATTCATATGTAGATGTGAGCACTTTTTGTATCTGACCACCTAAGAGGAGCAAAGTATTAGAAAAATGTGACCGTTTCTTGTTGCCCAAAAGTTTCCTGTTAGACTGATGGTTTGATATGAAACTTTTAAATAGCTTGGAACATCTACTTTTGGTTTTATTTTCTGCAGTTTCTCCTGTGAAGGATGTGTTTGCAAAAAAAGGATAAGCCGAGATGACGATCAGAGAGCGGTCTAGGCGAGAAAAGAGGGAAGAAAACAGGAGAAAAGAGGGAAAACCAATGCAAATATTATTAAGACTATACGAGGGAAGTGTGGAGGAAAAACAAAGAATGATTCAAAACATACAAGCTCCTGCTGGAGGTTGCGTCTTGGCTTGGGCTTGCATGGCTGGTTCTTGAACAGGTTCACTAATCTTTACTGATGACGGTCACAACAGAACGAATTCAGACGTCTGCAGAAACACGACAGTCTGCCAACACAACAGTTTGGTGGTGTGGGTTGTTGCCTTGAGGCAGTCATTGCAAGCAAGAGATATGGAACCAAATATCAACTGTTAATTACCTTTAAGTCTCGTGTGTTCCGATAGTTTTGCTCACCAAAAAATTAGGTGGTCTGATACAAAAAAGGTTCTTGTCTAAACGTAAAAGCGGAAATCTGAAATTCTCGTCACGTATCTTGAAACTGTTGCCGCTTCAAAAGTTTCAGAGGGAACTGTAACCGACGGGTAGATGGAGGGTATCATGTGGTAAAGTGTCCTCAACAGACTTAAGGGCAACATCACCTAAACCAAGTCTTGCATTTAAGCTGGACTTCCAGAATGCAGGTGCACCAAGTTTCCTTGTTGTAGTTAGGTTAAAAAACCATTTTCCACACAAATCTCACAGTGTAGCATCATGGTGCATCATGACATCACTTATTAATCAACCCCCATTAACCTTGCCTTGTTCCATTTACACTGCAACGCAAATTAGCAGTTCCCTGAATTAGCTTGCCTGAGTCAGTAGGATATATGACCGCGTTTGCTCAAAGGTCACTAAGGAGTTGCACGTGTGCTACGTGCTGCTCTTGTTCCTTCATGGAAAATGCCTTTTCATGAAATTTACAACAGTGTTAGAGGCTAAATCCAGCGCACCGCATATTCACTATTCTGCAGCCAATCCCGCTGCATGCTTACTCCCACATGCCGTTTCTCCAGCTTTTTTTTTGCTTTACTCAGAACTGGATTGTTAGTGAGTCACACTATAGCTCAGTTGTTGACAGTGTACCAGAAAACTGTGGGCCATTGTAAAAAAAAATGAGCACATTCTACCTTCAAGCACATTGTGTACCACAGCATGAGCAAACGAAGTGGAGAATTTACATTTACATGAACTGAGCAAACTGGTTCTCACTTCCTGTTACAGCGTAGACACTACAGACTGTTTTTCCAACACCGCATATTATCTTCAGTACAAGTTAAATAAAAAAAATAAACACAACAGTAATAACAGGCAGCTATTAACCTATAGTACTTACAGTTACTGTTTATCAAAATTCTAAGGATGTATGATCAATTTTTTCCCCCCCACACATATTTCGGCATTAGAATTTTGCTCTTATGTCTAACTGACTGGACGTTATTTTATTTTATTTTATTTTTTTAGTGGTCACAAAGCTGACGTTCCATATGGGTCTTCATCATGTCCCCAACTGCTACCTGCTCTGACATCTTTAGCTGGTAGGCAGAAGATTTTGAAAAACAGTAGGAGTGGATGATATTTAAGTAATAAAACATGACAAATCACGCGGTCAAGAAATTAATGACAGTGTGTGTCATGTGCTCTGACAAAGCAGAAGGCTGATTATACAGAGAAGTTGATTAAAACAGTATAAAAATGTAAACAGACACTGGAGACTCTTTCCAAAAAAAAAAAATCATCACAGGGAGACCTATGTCAAATTAGTTAGTATTGGAACAGATAATTTTCCTATAAATAACACTTAAATCATTTGTTCGGATGCGTATCACTTATACTGACACAATAACTGTATTAATCTGGTGACCAAATGACGTCACCAAACTGCCGGAGTTTTCCTCCTGATGCTTGGTTTTATGTTTTGGTAGGGATTCTCCCTTCAGTCTCCTCTACAGGAGGTGAAATGCGTTTTTAATAACGTTTCTCATTGTCTTGCTGCATGATGAAGTTCCTCCCTATTCAAACTGGCAGACAGAATGTTTCTGTAAACTTCTGAATTCATTCTGCTCACGAGTTATACCATCAATAATTTGAGACTCGAACCCAGGACGCTGGAGGTGCGAGGTGAACGTGCTAACCACTAAGCCACCATAATGATTAGTGAATTTAGGTTTTGCGAGCCCAAGCCATGACACTACCTTCAGGGTGCTTGAATGATTAGCTTGTATGTTTTAGTGAGTAGATTCTCCACATTTTGGCCTCTCCCAGACCCAGATAATTAGAGAAGAATCACAAACTAATATAAAATACCTAGAAACTTGTTACTGATCCTCAGAAAGACATTGTCACTATGAGTTTGTGTTTCCATGACTGGGTGAACTATGGATTCCAAACAATATCGTCATTTATATCAACTGATCGTTAGTACACAGCCTTTCTCTCAGCACCTCGCAACAACCAATATGACGTCACGGTGTGACTGCACCAGCCAATGGGAGCGGCGGATGTGTCCAGTCTATCCTTTTAGATGTCTGTGGTCATCCCCACATTGCTGCAGATAAATGGTTTGCATCTTGGGTATGGCCTTGATGACTTCTTTGAACGTGGATTGTGATACCATCACCCCTGTCCTGTGGAGGTGGTTGGTGATGACACTGACTAGTTCTGTGTGTGTGTGTGTGTGTGTGTGTGTGTGTGTGTATTATCATTACTCACAATGTTCATATCATCAACTGCTGTTCATTTTCTTGGCCAACCTGTACCATGAATATTTGTTATATATTGTGTACTTTTTTTCTGTCTCTGGCAAAGAATGTCCTTTGGGATTAATAAAGTTCTTATCTTACTGTTTTTAAGACATTCCCAATTGTTGTACTGGCTATGCTCACGGCATTACAAATCTGTGTACTGGTTGGCGCTGCACTGTCCCTTGTGGATTAGTGTACTGTACTGTTTTGCACTGTTGGCACACTTTATGTAGCAGTGTGTAGTGCTTCACTGAAGTGCGATTCTGTGTTTTATATAGCAACATGGTCCTGGAGGAACATTGTTTTTTTTATTTCACTGTGTATTGCACCAGTTGTGCAGCTGATACGACAATAAAAGCTTCTTGACTTAGTTCCCTCTTTTCTCATTGCTTCCTTTTCTTCTACAGACAACTCTCCAGATCTTTAATCCTTGGTCAATCCTTTTGAAAAACAAATGCCAAAACCTAGAACTCAAACCAAGAGCAGACATTCAGAGCTATTAAGTGTTTAGACAATCAATCTAACCGAAACATTTGGACAACAACCTGACTTTTATATTATCCACTGAAAAATTGGTGGGTTCAAAAGAAATCATTCAAAATCATCAGATATTGATGGAACTGAAAACTGAAAATCTGATCTAAAATCTCATATTTATCTCTTATAAAATATTAAGCTGCCCAGAGAACTGACCTATTTCTAACTACAACAGAAAACAGCTAAATATTATGTTATTAAACAATTTTGGGTATACATCTTATCATCCTGACCAGTTTCAGAAGATTGGGATGAGTGTCTTCATTTCGATGAATCTGGCCATCTGTGTAACCCAACCAAAGTAAATAAAAGTCAACTCAATGCAATGTCATGGCACACTGAAGGGTTTTTAATATTTTACAACGTGCATCACAATAGACACTACATTTCCAATAGTTTTGGGACACCCCTCTAAATCACTGTATTCAGGTGTTGTTTTTCAGGGGTTAGGCTTGGCCCCTTAGTTCCAGTGAAAGGAACTCTTTTGGACAATTTCATGCTCCCAACTTTGTGGGAACAGTTCAACTGTTCCAACATGACCAGTGCACAAAGCAAGGTCCATAAAGACGCGGATGAGCGAGTTTGGTGTGGAGGAACTTGACTGACCTGCACAAAGTCCTGACCTCAACCTGACAGAACATCTTTGGGATGAATTACATCGGCGACTGTGAGCCCATCCAACAATCAGTGCCTGACCTCACAAATGCGCTTCTAGTAGAACGGTCCCATAAACACACTCCTAAACCTTCCCAGAAGAGTTGAAGCTGTTATAGCTGCAAAGGGGTGGGCCAACTCCATAAAACATTCATGTGCATGTAAAGGCAGACGTCCCAAAAATATAGTGTATGTGAACTGCAACAGACACTGTCCTTATTGCGCACTCCTACCTTCAAAAACTCTCCCCTTCGGAGCTTCTTTTGACATATCATCGATCTGGTTATACTTCGTACTGGGAATTACGGGCATAAATATGGGTGTTATTCATGGGTCATGCTGATCAGAGATTTTCACCTTACTGGATAAAGACATTGAAATAATGGCATCTCTTTCTGATAGATTACTATGTGAATATTATGTAGTGCCACGTTAGTGTGTTTTATACAGCTCCTTTTTGAATTCTTTAGAATGTGATTTGTACAAATCTTATCTACCATCTTCTTCTGCAGTATTCTGTATATGAGAAAGCCCCTGGACACAAGAGGACACAGATATCCTTCAGGGACCGAGGATGATTGGTGTTGATTAGGGTCTATGCGCGTTATTAAGCAGACAGAAGAGGAGCTACTGAACAGTTATAAAGTAACAACTCGACATTTCATAGTGTTACATTGTTTTAAATCCCCTGTGACTTCGTGCCCCAGCTCCCGGGGGCCGGGCTTCATTTCTGCACCAAACAGGGGCAAAAAAAAATAAATCAATCACATTATTTGAATGAACGCGGTAGCGACCTCGGGTTTTTACTCACCTCCGCACATCGAAAGTCATGATGTTTGCACGTTTTGAAACGAAGGTTAAATTATTCAGATGTGTACCGTAATACAACTCCCAGCCCCCCGCTTCAACCCTTAGCGCGTGAACACAGCGGAAATGACGTGCCGTAAGGACGCTTTGCACAATTCTACTGGTCCAAGGAAAGCATGGTTGATGATTCTGTTTCCGCCGTGGGGGTAAAGGCGGATTCCGCGGTGATTGGGGCAGTGTTACAATCAGCTCTGTTCTCCCTATAGCAATGCACTACAGTGAGGGTAGAAGAATATACCATGAAGTGCACTACATCAGCGGGGAGGAGTTTGTTGGATGGTGACTTATTTTTTTTTGGCTGGAAGTTTGTGTAAAAGCAAACGTAAGAGTTGTAAGGGAAGCTTTTTTTTTTTTTTTACTTGTGTACTCAGACCTCTCTTTACTAGGAAAAGTTATATTCCCAGAGTTCAGAGTATGTATACAATATATCTGCATTATATTGCCAAAAGTTTTGGGACACCCCTCCAAATCATTCACTTTCGGGGGTTGGACTTGGCCCCTTAGTTCCAGTGAAAGGAACTCTTAATGCTTCAGTATACCAAGACATTTTGGACAATTTCATGCTCCCAACTTTGTGGGAACAGTTTGGGGATGACCCCTTCCTGTTCCAACATGACCGCACACCAGTGCACAAAGCAAGGTCCATAAAGACATGGGTGAGTGAGTTTGGTGTGGAGGAAGTTCACAGAGTCCTGACCTCAACCTGATAGAACACCTTTGGTATGAATTAGAGTGGAGACTGTGAGCCAGACCTTCTCATCCAGCATCAGTACCTGATCTCACTTCGCTTTTAGTGGAATGGTCAAACATTCCCATAAACACACTCCTAAACCTTGTGGAAAGCCTTCCCAGAAGAGTTAATGTTGTTATAGCTGCAAAGGGCAGGCCAACTCCATATTAGACGGCAGACGTCCCAGATTTGGCCTGGCTCGCAGTCTCTGAAACTCGCTCATCCAACTGACTTTATAGCTCTCTATGTCTCTATTTCTATCTATGCAAATGACTTGCAGCAAAAATGCTCACATGACAATAATAATGAGAATAATGTAATGGAGTCTTAGAGGTGGTCACTGCTGCTGAGCACAGATCTGTGTGGACAGCCTGTGATCTAAGGGACTTCCATGGATAGAACCACATGGAGACTATCACACGGTCACTGAACTGCCATTGCATCTGTCAGCTTGCGACAGCAAGGAATTAGTGTTAAGTCTATAATGAACTCAGAAACTATACTGACCTATCAGTTCCTCAAGAGCTCTTGGTTGCTGTTGTGGAAAGGACATTATTTACTGTCCAGTGTCTCCCAAATGAGGATGGGTTCCCTTCTGAGCCTGGTTCCTCTCCTCATATCATCTCAGGGAGTATTTCCTTGCCATCGTCACCTCAGGCTTGCTCATTAGGGATAAAATAGTAACTTAACTTTATAATTTTTTTCTTTATGTTTCTGTACTTCTGTAAAGCTGCTTTGAGACAATGTCCATTGTTAAATGTACTAAACAAAAAAACTGAATTGAATTGAATGAATGTTAAATATATTTTGTAGAAGGATCTTGTCACATTGATAAATTACAGTTAATGATCTTGTTAAAATTTGACAAAAATTTACACAATCTTGACATTTGGACTAGCCCACAATTCAGACCAAAACCTCAATGAAAGAAATCACAACAGTCAATACACTACACAATAGTAAAGCAATAAAGGATATACCATGTAGTTTCCCCAGACGTTTACCCTGAGACATATGTCAGTAAGTGATCAGACTGTAATACTATATTTAGGGAACATATTGCATATACCCCTCTTTCAGTTCCCTTTTATACCGAGAGCAAAAACCAAGGGAAAACGGTGGTGTGAACATGTGTAATTACTGCCAGTTGGATGACTCACATCATTATAAATTTGTCCAATTATTGACAGTTTCGCCTGTAGTCTGTCCGTGGTGTCTATGTATTGCTATTGTTAGTACAGTCACGGGTTCATTACTAAGGCCATACACGAGTTGGGGTTTAGTGTTAGAGTCATTTATTTATTTAAAAAATAATAAAATAAATAATAAAATATAAATATATAAAATAATAATAAAAGCAATATAATTTACATAACAAATATATATCAGAACTAACGTACTAAAAAATATGTTTATTTATTTACAGCATATGGCAAATGCCCTTATCCAGAGCAACTTACATATTTCTCATTTTCACAGCTGAGGATTAGGGTGTTAAAGCAGCTTGGTCATCCTGGGATTTTAACTCAAAACCTATTAGGCCAAAACCTTAACCACTGAGCTTTTCACATTTCTTCAAAATATAGAGTAAATAACTGGGATGTTTCTCATAAGTAGTGGATTGGTTCATCACCCACTCCTCCACATTTTTACTTATGCTTACAGTAAGCCCGGGTACAGTACATTGTGTTTTCGATACACCCTTCCAGCCCTGACCCAATACACACACATTCACACACATCACCCATGAGTAATGTTCCCTTCCCATGGCTTGCATTTCGTTCTTGACTCCTCCCAGTGCTGTGGACAGATGTTGCTGCATTTCTCACTCTTTGGCAAGTTTCCCCCTGTGTTACTTTTTGTTTCTTCCTCTGTTATGGTCACACAATGCCCAGAGTGCTTCGAGTGGCGCCCTACAGGTCTAATTTCCTGACTCAGGCACCAGAAATGCAGTGCTGACGTCAGCCACTGTACTCTGTGATGTCCTACTTTCATTTCAACATGCGCACTGAGGCCCCGAAGCAGGAAATAAGATAAACATTTCAGAACAGGGTACAGGTTAGAACGAACAACAACAAAAAACCTTCTATAAATACGTTACTTAGCAAAAAGACGAGAATTGGCCTGTATATGAACTTAACCTAAGCTCAAAGAATGCCATGTTGGCTTATTTAGAGCGGTAAAAGAATAAAGATGGTATTTGGTAAATAAGAAACTAAACAGTGTGGTTTTGATCATGGTGTAATTCAGAAGCAAGTCTTAGCTCAAAAGGAAACCACACAATTTGATGTGACCACATCCATGGCAACATGACAAACGCCATGAAAGGATTACACAACAAAACTAAACTCCAAAGGCTGTCTGCATTGTTTTTAGAAACATGACTTCGCTGTCAAAACCTGACTGACAAGCTCTCACTCCGGAAAATTCTACAACTACAGGTTCCCCTAAATGCATGCTCACGATCTTCGGCATTTTTTTTTTAGTCCCATGAAGTACCAGAACATGTTGAAACAAATATGTACTGTGATCCCATGTGGCTGAACCTTTGAGGTGTTTTTTTTCTGATGGAAATTTACCAGACCTCCAGTTTCTATACAGTGATTAACTTTTATGGTTAGCCTTTGCTTTCGCTGCATTACACACTGCATAGGCCTGTACAATAAAAACAAAGTATAAACTTTTATGAGTGCCGTGACAGGTATTCGCTAGCCTAATTACCTTGTTATTCATCAGAACAAGGAGGAGAATAAAAACAATAACATCATGGAAAATTTAAAAAATTCCTCAAGTGGATAGAGCACAGCCCTGCGATAGACTGGTGACCTGTCCAGGTGGACCCCTGCCTTTCGCTCAATGTGCCCTGGGATAGGCTCCAGGAAATCCCTGTGACCCTAATTAGGAATAAAGCGGGTATAGACAATGGATGGATGAATGGATAGAGCACAGCAGAGAGAAATCTCAGATTGCCTATATTATTATTATTATTATTATTATTATTATTATTATTATTATTGTTGTTGTTGTTGCCTACATTTGTGGAATCACAAACATTGTTCATTGTGAGTATTCTGCTCTTATCTTTGTTGGTTTGATAAAATCAAGGCAATATTGATTAGAATGGTTAAACTTATCGCCACTCTGCTTGGTCAGTCTCTTTGTCAGTAGGACCTGCCGCCCGTTGAACTGCATGACGTACGTGCGAATGCGCGCGGGCAGTTTGCCAGAATGGGCGGAGTTCTGACGTCAATCGCTTGCGGACAGAAGACGGTTCGTATAAAAGACACCCTGAGCGCGAGGAGACCAGAAAGAAAGAACGGACAGGAAACGCGATAGATTTTTGAAGAATTTTTTTTTTAACACGTATTATTGACGAGGGACAATTTTACCACTACATTCGGGAATCCCTTTAGCGAACTAAATACACTTTTTGTGCGCGGATATATTTTTTCTACATCACTTTATGTATTTAGACTTGTCTTATCCTGTGCGTCGTCCTACTATGGTCATAATGGAGGTCCCGAACATCGACTGTGGCTCTCTCCGGGCGCTTTTGGAGGGAACCGAGTCCGGTTGTCTTGTTTTGGACTGCCGGTCGTTCTTCTCCTTCAGCTCCTCTCACATATCCGGCTCTACTAACGTGCGCTTCAGCGCCATAGTGCGCCGGAGAGCGCGCGGCGGACTTGGGCTAGAACACATTGTTCCCAATGAGGACACACGGAGCAGGCTGCTTTCCGGAGAATACCGGACTGTGGTGCTGCTCGATGACCGAAGCTTAGACTTCAGCCAGGTGAAAAAAGACGGAACTCTAATGCTGGCCGTGACCGCTTTGAGTCGGAACAACCCCCACGGTGCCAACGTCTTCTTCCTGAAAGGTACGCGCTAACCAAAACACTGTTGCTGAGTTCCTTTTGTGGCCTCTGAGGTTATTTATGGTTCTTGGTCCTTGTATGGTGAACTGGCCTCTGACACTCAATGTTTACTTCAGCTGTTGCCAGGTTATATAAGAAGAGCCACTGGTTAGTGTTGATACTGCTCATTGACGTATTGTAATTAAACACCTCTTCATGTTTTATTTTCCTCCCTTAGGCGGCTTCGACACCTTTTCATCCGAGTTTCCTGAAATGTGTACCAAAGCTCCCCCTCCACAGGGCCTGAGTTTGCCCCTGAGTGCCAACTGCCCTCCTGGTAGCGCCGAGTCCGGCTGTAATAGTTGCGCTACTCCTCTCTACGATCAGGTAAGACTTTTGTTTCATACGTGATGTTTAAACATTTGTAATAAGAGTAGTGTAAAAGTCTCTAACGAGTTGTTCTTCCCCTTGTTTAGGGTGGCCCAGTGGAAATTCTGCCGTTTCTATATCTTGGAAGTGCCTACCATGCTTCCCGAAAAGACATGCTGGACATGTTGGGCATCACAGCGCTCATAAATGTTTCTGCCAACTGCCCCAATCATTTTGAGGACCATTATCAGTACAAGAGCATTCCAGTTGAAGACAACCACAAGGCAGACATTAGCTCCTGGTTCAATGAGGCCATTGAATTTATTGGTAAGA
The DNA here is from genome assembly GCF_019097595.1 of Hemibagrus wyckioides. Classification (NCBI taxonomy): domain Eukaryota; kingdom Metazoa; phylum Chordata; class Actinopteri; order Siluriformes; family Bagridae; genus Hemibagrus; species Hemibagrus wyckioides. The sequence continues at coordinate 9,382,953 of NC_080717.1, read as the reverse complement.
CTTGTTTTTTTTGCTTATCCACTTTCATTTATCCATCCATCTTTTACAAAACAAGAGCAGATGTTAGCATATACAGGCTTTGGCAGACAAGTCCCAACCCTCCCCCAACCCGGATTCAAATTTTCAAAAGTTCCCTCCGAAATGACCAGCTGGACGGACCAAGCTTGACGGTCACAATGGCTTACATCATCCCCTCTCATCCCATTTCAAGATGCGCTCTCTTTTCATGGAAAGCAGCAGGCCATGGCCTAATCTGCTTTTTTAGGGGGGAACTTAGCATTCTTCTTTTCCTTTGTTCTGCGCAAACAAAAGCGTGTTTCTCTGGCGCTGAGCTTGCCTTCCTCCCAGATCAATTCTCCCAGTGGGGGTGGGACCCCTATTGTGTATTCAGACCTGTCACAGAGGGAGTGTTACCCCATCACCCACCCTCAGCCCCATTTTTAACATCTTCCTGTTTTATTAATGAGACGACTCCCTCCGTAAGCAATACTGTAGGTTGTGATTTGCATTTGAAATTGGAGGGTGGCAGCTGAGACCAGGGAACAGTTCCCAATAGCCAGTTTCAGCTTAGGGTTACTTTTATTACCAGTATAGTCATGTGGATACATATATATATTTTTTTAATTTTTGGAAATGTAAATTGTGAAGATTTAATTGTGATCTGAATTGTGTATATTTAAAGTGACCTTGTGTTTTTTTTTTTTTCCAGACTCAGTAAGAAACAAAGGTGGCCGTGTCTTTGTGCACTGCCAGGCGGGCATCTCACGCTCGGCAACCATCTGTCTGGCCTACCTCATGCGCACCAACCGTGTCAAGTTGGACGAGGCTTTCGAGTTCGTCAAGCAGCGCCGCAGTATCATCTCACCCAACTTCAGCTTCATGGGCCAGCTGCTGCAGTTCGAGTCACAAGTGCTTGCCACATCCACCTGCTCGTCAGAGGCAAGCAGCCCAGCGCTCAGCAAGAATGGCACTGTTTTCAACTTTCCTGTGTCCATTCCTGTCCATGCTGGTGCCAGTCCACTGTCCTTCTTGTCCCATCATAGTCCCATCACCCCTTCACCCACTTGCTGACAGGACTTTCTCGTTATTCTAAGACGGTTTATGGAAGGTTTCAGACATCTTTGAAGTGTCTAATAATATGACTCTACCTGTCCAGAAGATTATAACACAACCTTTAGATTCAGTAACACAGGCTGGCCTTGGGCCTTTTTTTGTTTCACTGATCACTGCAGTGGTTTTATTGCTGGACAATTAAAATTGTGCTTATTACTTGACAGTATTTCCGTGTAACTCTGGATAGGAATAGGTGGCTGGTCCAGGCTTGTTCCTCCAGGCTGTCTTTGTTTTGAAAACACTCCTGTGGACTGAACTGAAGGGGGTGGACATGTAATACGAGGCTCCTGAATGTCTGTTTTCTGCAGTCACTGCAATTTGAGCCCTGCAACAGATAATCATTGGCCCTCTGTTTTATGTATTGGCACAGGATAAAACACCAGGTGTGTTAGTTTTCTCAGGAAGAGTCTTCATTTATTTCTTGGCGGCCTGTATCGTTGTTTGTCATATACACTTAGTCTGAGGTGACTGCAAGTTGCCAGACTCTAAGGTGCTATCCTGACTGAATGTCCCCTCTTTTGTTTAGTTTTTTTTTTTTTTTTTTTTTCTGAACAATGAATGTATTTATAATATCTGGCTATATTCACTATGCCTTATTATGATGAAAGTGAACTATGTGGCTCATTTCAAGGGCCTCTGTGTCTTTCAGACCTTCATCCAGCCTACCAGGATGTTTGTTTCCTTTTAAACAAACACAAAATACCTCATGTGTGTGTGTAATGTCGGCAGTCCTGTAAGAGCGACAACCAGTATCAATGGGAGTGACTTTCAGGAGACTGTACTGATGTGTGATATTTATTTACTAAATTAATATATTTCATATGGTATATTTTTTTACATCTTTGTGATATGTTTTGATACTGACAAATAAAACATTTTGTTGCACATGTGAATCACCTTCGTGGCATGATAACGTTTCAACACAATACTGGTTATAGATAGCATAAACATTAAACATTTTAACCAACCCAGGACTTTTCAAGAAGGAAATGGTAAACACTTTATTACTGATAATACATTACTAAATGATATAGCCGCACACTTGCTGTTGTATGTCGGCTGATATTCAGCCAAGCATGGTGACAACTATCATGTAACAAGTGTCAGAGTCCAAATGCTGATGTAGGTCTGACTTTCATACGTTGCCAAGCTGAAATCAGATTAGACTCAGATTAGACTCTGACGCACTCAACACACGTGGACTCAACTGTGACCACGAGATCCACAAGTCTGATAATAAAACCAGCATCTTAAAGTTATTACACAAAACAAATTGAAGAGAAGGTAAATAATAATAATAATAATGATTAGAAGAAACTAAATATAATCACTGTCATTACAATTAAAACAGTTGGGATACCTTTACAACATAAAGAAAAATAATGATTTGTTTATGTTTTCAAATATGTTCGTTTATTAGCATTATTACAGGTAACATGGTTAGTGTGTAGCCTGTCTCCAGATTTAGGAATCTCTCGTTTGGAATATTAACCTCCTAACAGTTCTTCTAGACATACCCTAATCAGACATAACAATATGACCACCCGCCAAATGTGTTGGTCCCCATTTTGCTGCTAAACCAGCCCTGACCCGTCATGCACTGTGTATTCTGACACCTTTCTATCAGAACCAGCATTAACTTCTTCAGCAATTTGAGCAACAGTAGCTCGTCTGTTGGATCGGTTCACACGGGCCAGCCTTCACTCCCCACGTGCATCAATGAGCCCATGACGCTGTTGCTGATTCACCGCTGTACCTTCCTTAGACCACTTTTGATAGATACTGACCACTGCAGACCGGGAACACCCCACAAGAGCTGCAGTTTTGGAGATGATCTCTGATCCAATCGTCTAGCCATCACAATTTAGCCCTTGTCAAACTCACTCAAATCCTTACGCTTGCGCATTTTTCCTGCTTCTAACACATCAACTTTGAGGACAAAAGTTTCACTTGCTGCCTAATATATCCCACCCACTAACGGTGCCATGATGAGATAATCAGTCTTATTCACTTCACCTAATAATGTTATGCCTGATCAGTGTACATAGTGTACATCATATGCTGCTTTCTTCAAATCAGGTCGGACGTCTGAGAAGGTCAAGACAAATACGCTTTTCCTTTAATTTTGGTTTTCAAATGATTTTTGCTTTATTTTGCTATCCTGGTAGCAGTGGGTGCAAGCTGTGAGAAATCCTCTCAGATGGGACACTAGCTCACAGGGGACCATGCTCATAGACACACACACTTATTTACACCTAGAGGCTTTAGATTAGCCAGTTTATCTAAGTTTTAGGGCAGTGGAAACAATCTGGACAGCCCAAAGGAAACCCATGCAAACACGAAGAGGGAACACAGAACACTAGGCACTGACAGTAACCCAAGCTTAGACTTGAACCCAGACCTTACTGCTGTGAGCGACAACGCAGCCCACACTCATCTCTAATTATTACATTTATTTTCTTTCAAAATGTAAAAAGAGATGCAGTATACAGTAAAATAATGAGCATTTTTAGTATTGAATTAGCAGTTGGTTTGATGGTTATGGACCAGTTACACACAGATATGAAAAAACATACAATAACTTGGAGGAAATGCAAATATATTTTTAAATCAGCACAATCAAAGTCTTCTTCTTTTGTTAAATAACATTTTTTCTTTAATGGATTTCTTAGGGATTTATTATTATAAAGGTTATTCTTATATTTACCATATTTATTATTATAAATGCCTTGGTTTGAACTTCTAACCTTTTAAAATAATATGTATTAGAACTTACAATGATTAAAACCTTGTGTATCAGCTGCTCAGAAAATACTCTCAGATGGTCAGAAGACTTTGGGGGTGAAGTCAGCTGTGAAATGTCTGTGGGAAACAGACTGACCTTTTCACATTCAAACAGACTTTGCCATATGTAGCGGCACTCCACCCCGTGTGTCAATGTGCATTGGAATTTCACATTGGTGGTGTTGTGCTGTTTAGAATCATTATCAATGTCTTCCATTGTCAGGGGCACAGGGTCTCAGTGAGCTGCTCTGATCCTTGTCAGTGGGTCTGGGGTGAGCACTTGGCCAAGCACTTCTATGAACACAATAGGAGCAGCTGCAAGGCGTTTGGGAAAAGTGTGACAACTATAGCGCACTTAGTGTTTGGCCATACACGCCTTTTCTAAAGCCTGTCTTGGGTGGCAGAGAGGAGTGTCTTCCGAGGCGCAATTATTCTCTGCTTGCAAATTAGTGCAATGTCAGCAGTGACAGCAGCCAGCTGATCATGGCTTAGTGAACCCTCCATTTCTCCATTGCAATAGCAGAAGCTGCTAAAAAAGCATATATATATATATATATATATATATATATATATATATATACACGATGGATTTGACAAGGGCCTAATTGTGATGGCTAGACAACTGGATCAGAACATCTCCAAAACTGCAGCTCTTGTGGGATGTTCCTGATCTTCAGTGGACAGTATCTATCAAAAGTGGTCCAAGGAAGGAACAGTGGTGAACCGGCGACAGGGTCATGGACGGCCAAGGCTAGGGGAGCGAAGGCTGGCCCGTGTGATCCGATCCAACAGACGAGCTAATGTTACTGAAACTGCTGAAGAAGTTAATGCTGGTTCTGACAGAAAGGTGTCAGAATACACAGTGCATGACGGGTCAGGGCTGTTTTGGCAGCAAAAGGGGGATCAACACAATATTAGGCGGGTGGTTGTAATGTTATGCCTGTTCAGTGTGTATGTGTATGTGTGTATATATATATATATATATATAAAGTCTTTTATATAAAGTCCTTATTACCTTTCCAGACTTTAGTGTCTGTGTAGTAAATATTCAGGTTGGCTGCTGCTTTAGGATTCTCACATGGTGTTGGTGATGATGGTGTTTGATGGAGTATTAGCTTTTACTATTTTTAATTTTTAGCTTAAAATGTGTTATTGTTTTTTTTCTCTTAACATATTAGCATCTTCAATCAAGCAGAATAATAAATATAACTTTAAATCTATATTTTAAAAAAATCAGATGCATTTTATTTAAGATTCAGGTAGAGCAAGTCAAACCATTTGATTTTTTTTTTGGTGGCATTTGCTTCCTTCTGCCTCCATCACTGATCTATTGTGCCTCTTAAAAAAGCAACTCTACTTGTTTTCTCCAATAGCCTTGGACAACAGAGGAAGCAGGAGTTTAGTAAATGAACAAAATACTACCCAAGCTCAACAGATGGCTGTCTCACCCTGGCCTTGTGATACTTGTGTTGTATTAACACACCATGTATGTATTTAAATCAAATGGCTGACAGTTCATATTTATCATTTAGGAGATAACTTAATCATGAATTTGTTGATTCATCTGTGATTTTCAGTTTAGATGACTGCTCAGTAAATGGAAAAAGGAAACATTTTTTAATCAGAGCCATACATGGACAACGTCTGCCTGGTACAGCTGGCAGACGAAAAAGTTATCATATCCTACGCACATTCAGATCCTCTCTCTCACACACAGACAAGTTATCAGTCTGGGAAAAGTCTTCAGTAAAAGGTCAGACATCGGAAGTGAAGTACAGGCGGCATGTTTACTCAGTTCATCTGCATTAAGCAACAGTGTTCACACCCTGTTGAAAACTGGAGGGATGAAAGAGGTCAATGACCTCAAACTCAACCAACCAGACTTGCCACCCTCAAAGTAATAGAATTTGTCATTGTATTTAGATAATAAAGGTGTATTGGTGTTATTTTGACACTCTAGTACAGGGGTCCCCAACCACCAGGCTGCGGACTGGTACCGGGCCACAAAGAAACAATAAACTTATAATTTTATATATATGACTTATTAGATGTATTTTATTAAAAAAAGTCCACTTCCACCCGCGCCTCACTCATTTGACGCAGTCTTGGGCTTTTCCATACATCAGTAAGTCCACAAGCTAACCCACCCAAAATGACCCCAAAGCAAATGTCACTGAAGAGCTATCAATCCCCCCCCGCCCTTGGGCCGTGGAAATATTGTCCGGTATCAAACAGGCCCATGATACAAAAAAGGTTGGGGAACCTTGCTCTAGTAGGTTTCCACATCTGTCATTAAATCCAACTAAGGTGAAGTATTTTCTCTTTAATGTATCAAGAGTTGATGACCTGAATGGGTGGATTATTAAACCCATCTGGTCAGTTATTCTAAAAGGAAGCATCTGACATTTCATTTGATGATGATAAATGGCTTATGCTTGGTAATAAAGCGTAAGAGAGTCAAATCTGAAATCGCCTTTTTCGTCTCATGATATGATGGTAAGATATATTTACTGGGTTATGATGTCATTGTTTTCAATTCTCCTTCTGTATTATAAATTACTTTCATTTAGTGTCACTTGTCTTAAAACAGCAACATTATTATCGTTATCTTATTGTCCTATTGTAATAACAGTCATAGAAACAGCATTTTTAATATGAATTTGATACGATTTATTAACACAATTTCTTAAGTTGCCTAAATGTTTTATGTTTAAAAAAAATGATCATATGCAAATCATTAAAAAAAACCCATGAAGGTCAGTTTCAGTTCAGATGATTAAAAAACACTGATCACTATGACTCACTGTCTGAGAATCGAGAAGAAAGAAGAAATCTACATATCCTCCAACGCCAGACTGACTGACTTCGTGTATGGCATTTGCTTAATAATTCATACAGTTGAGTTGAATAGATATGAAATCATGACGCACGCTAACACTTCACTTATTATAATTCGTTACGATTGACTTATTCATTTTTAATAATTTAAAGCTCATCACACCTCACAAAGCATATTATTATCAGCTCACAAATGTAACGGAGCTTACATTTAAACAGTGGTGTTAGTATGATGCAAAATGTTTTGAATCTACATTTTATCACACACTAATTGTTTCAAGAAGAAGAAGAAGAAGAAGAAGAAGAAGAAGAAGCCTTTATTATTGCCACACATTACATTACAGCACAGTGGAATCCTTTTCTTCACATATCCCAGCCTCAGAGGGTCAGAGTACAGTCATGCGGACAAAAGGTTACAGAAACAAAAATGGTCAAATTTGCTGGTACGTATTTGCTTAATGTGTGGATAGTAAATAGATTAAATCATTAAAATTAGACCTAGTATATCTAGGTGCCAAATGTTTGAGAACCCTTGACCAACACTTACAACTATATTTTAATAAAAACTAATACATTACTTTAATATTTTTCATTAATGTAGTAACCCGGCTGACTAAAAAGGGCCATTAAAACACAAATCTAGATGCCATAACATAGTATTTTCAAGACATATGGAACATTCTCACAGAGAGTGACACTGTGGGATTCTCTTTCCTTTCCTTAGCAAAACACTAATCATGATGGTGACTGTGAGCTGAACATAACATAATTAATTACATAATACATACATCGTCTTCTGAAGCCTTTCTTCAACACAAATAATTTTTATTGTGTCTCTCTGACTAACATAAGATATAACCGGGAGTTTTCTAGTGAGGAATGGATATGTGGCTCAGTCAGAATTATGAAATTAAAACAGATATAAACACACCCTGATCATTTCTATATGTTGGAGTGTAAAAAATGAGATAATTTTAAAGGGTTTGTGTATCTGTAGCTTCATTAAAAGGGTCTATGTGCATTATGTGAATATGAATTATGATAAGCATTAATTTAGGATTTCTTCCTTTGGAAAGAAAATAGAGGCAGAGATAAATGGACAGTGAGAAAAAGAGAGCAAGAGATGGTCTATGAGAATGAGAGATAAAGACAGAAATAGGAAGAAAACCAGAATGAATTTAAAACAGTGAGAGATTGTGAAATACGTAGGGAACGCTGATAATAATGATAGAAAGCCTACGTTAGAATAGTTAAATAAACCTAAGAGATAGAAAATGAAGGAGAGAGAGAGAGAGAGAGAGAGAGAGATTAAAAGTGAGACAGAAAGGCAGAAGAGACTAGGAAAATGTCAGTAAACAGCGACCCCTGGTGCTAACTGCTGGATTTTGATGGCATGTCACCAGATACACTATATTGGCAAAAGTTTTGGGACACCCCTCCAGATCATTGAATTCAGGTGTTGTTTCTCAGGGCTTGGGCTTGGCCCCTTAATTCCAGTGAAAGGAACTCTTAATGCTTCAGTATACCAAGACATTTTGGACAATTTCATGCTCCCAACTTTGTGGGAACAGTTTGGGGATGACCCCTTCCTGTTCCAACATGACTGCACACCAGTGTACAAAGCAAGGTCCATAAAGACATGGATGAGAGAGTCTGGTGTGGAGGAACTTGACTGGCCTGCACAGAGTCCTGACCTCAACCTGATAGAACACCTTTGGGATGAATTAGAGCAGAGACTGTGAGCCAGGTCAAAACTGGGACGTCTGCCTTTATATGCACATGAATGTAATATGGAGTTGGGCCGCCTTTTGCAGCAATAACAGCTTCAACTCTTCTGGGAAGGCTTTTCACTAGGTTTATGAGTATGTTTATAGGAATTTTTGACCATTCCTCTAGAAGCACATTTGTGAGGTCCGACACTGATGTTGGACGTGAAGGCCTGGCTCACAGTCTCCGCTCTAATTCATCCCAACCCAGTGTTCTATCAGGTTGAGGTCAGGACTCTGTGAAGTTCCTCCACACCAGACTCTCTCATCCATGTCTTTATGGACCTTGCTTTGTGCACTGGTATGCAGTCATGTTGGAACAGGAAGGGGTCATCCCCAAACTGTTCCCACAAAGATGGGAGCATGAAATTGTTTAAAAATATCTTGGTATACTGAAGCATTAAGTTCCTTTCACTAGAACTAAGGGGCCAAGTCCAACCCCTGAAAAACAACACCAGAATAAGGGGTGTCCCAAAACATTTGGCAATATAGTGTATTTTGTCATATTTATTTGAAATAGACCGTCAAAGAACATAGCTGACATAGTAGACCAATGTTAATAATTATGGTTTCTCATGTATTAAACACTGGGCTTTTCACGTTTTTGTCGCCGTTTTGTCAACTATACTGAAAGGCTCTTAACGGACTACATTGCGAGGTCAAAGAATGTTCCCTGCAAATATTACAAAATATTATTAACAAACGTAAATTTATTGTTTTGTCGTGATTATAAGTAATAATAATGTGCCTGATTGCATTACATGTCATGAGGAAAGCTCTTCATTATAAAATGCACCTCGTGTACCTCAATATATTAATTGCTCAATTGATCATAAAAAAAAATAATGAAAAACTGCAATATGATCTCAGAAGCTCTGTAGTGTAGTTATATCGTGTTCAGTACTTTTCCACAGGTCATTAACAACTAAACCCGTTCACTGAGTGTTAACTGTTATCAGTTACTGACGCACGTTAGCCCTTGCCCGCTGTCTGCTGCTGGAAAAGCGGAAGCGCCTTTCCCGCCAGCCGCTCGTCTCGCGCTCTGACACCTAATTGGCCGGATAAGCGCGACACGAGCACGTGTGGGCTGTTTTACCATTTGAAACTGCACGCGGGCGGGATTTTTCTGTTCGCTCGCTTCGTCATATCAATGTTCCCCTCAGCGAGTGTCGAGAATGTGACAGCTGGAAAAAACAGGGTGAGGACTCTTTACTGTAGCTGACAATTTGCATGTGAGAAAAACCTTTCCAATGGGGAACAACGAGTCATCGGCGCTGTTTCACCAGCAGCTGATCTCCTCAAATGAAGCGCACAGAGCTGAGTGGCAGACTTCCATACGGCAAGGTTAGTATTGCTTTTTCACCCATAAATACAACTCTGTTACTCTAACAGAAATAAATTGTCTATCTATCTATCTATCTATCTATCTATCTATCTATCTATCTATCTATACATACATACATACATACATACATACATACATACATACATACACATATATAATATAAAATATGCAACATACACTACACTATACACACACACACACAGAAATAACTGTGTCTATCTATCTATCTATCTATCTATCTATCTATCTATCTATCTATCTATCTATCTATCTATCTATCTATCTATACATACATACATACATACACATATATATAAAATATGCAACATACACTACACTATACACACACATACACACACAGAAATAACTGTGTCTATCTATCTATCTATCTATCTATCTATCTATCTATCTATCTATCTATCTATACATACATACATACATACATACATACATACCCATATATATAAAATATGCAACATACACTACACTATACACACACATACACACACAGAAATAACTGTCTATCTATCTATCTATCTATCTATCTATCTATCTATCTATCTATCTATCTATCTATCTATCTATCTATCTATCTTTCTATCTTTCTATACATACATACATACATACACATATATATAAAATATGCAACATACACTACACTATACACACACATACACACACAGAAATAACTGTGTCTATCTATCTATCTATCTATCTATCTATCTATCTATCTATCTATCTATCTATCTATCTATCTATCTATCTATCTATCTATGCACACACACACACACACATCTATACATACATACATACATACATACATACACATATATATAAAATATGCAACATACACTACACTATACACACACATACACACACAGAAATAACTATGTCTATCTATCTATCTATCTATCTATCTATCTATCTATCTATCTATCTATCTATCTATCTATCTATCTATCTATCTATCTATCTATCTATCTATCTATCTATCTATCTATCTATCTATCTATCTATCTATCTATGCACACACACACACACACACAGACACACACACACACCACTGCCCAATCTCCAGATTTGAACCCTATTGAAAACCTCTGGAATGTCATCAAGAGGAAGATGGATGGTCACAAACCATCAAGCAAAGCTGAGCTGTTTGTATAAAGTATAAAGTTACCCAACAGCAATGTGAAAAAACTGGTGGCAAAAATCGGGGTTATTCCACCAAATACTGATTTCTTAATGTTATTTATAACATTTATACACACACACACACACACACACACACACACACACACACACATATATATATATATATATATATATATATATATATATATATATATATATGTTTTTTCTTACAGGTGCATGTATTGGTGAAATGAACAGTTTTGTTTCATTTTTTATGAACTGCTGACAACATTTCTCCTAAATTCAAAATATAACTTTTGTTATTTAGAGCATATAACAAAAAAAAAGTAAATAAATATATATATATCACATCTACAATATAATTGTTTCTATTGTTACTATAATAATGTGTGTGTGTGTGTGTTGATAATATTTTCAGTTGAGGTGAGTTGCTTATATTATCAACACACACACACACACATTATTATAGTAACAATAGAAACAATTATATTGTAGATGTGATATGTAAATATCTTTCCATATAAGTGTGTTAGTATAATGGTAGCCTTGGCAACTGTCATACACAAAAAAAACTGTTAGGACATATACTTTAGTCTTGCCAAATTCCCAAAGCACTGCATGCAAGAGCATACGCTTAATCTAGAAAGTGTGTTATGAAACTGCTTTGTTTACATGACATCTAGTCATCCTGATGCCCCTCCTAGTCTGTGTAATGATTGTATTGGGTTGAGCTTGGCATTCGACCGAAACTGCAGGTCTGTACTACAATTTCACTTAATGTAGTCCTGTTTGAAGTCCTTGCATTGTAATAGGCTGTATATCTAATCCCACTGTATATCACGCAGCCGTGTATCTGGCACAACATATGTCAACATATCGGTATCACACTTTTTGGAGAAGTTGGTAGTAAATGGCATAGAATGCTGTAATAGCAAAGCAAGGGCTGTGCTATTTGCAAAAGTGGAGTGAGACCTGGTATAATTAAATGCCATACTGTTATTGTCTACACTTAAATAGTATGCTAACTGTTGAAATGATGGCTTATTCAAATATCCTTAAAGTCTCTTGTTTTTCTGAACGAAAGCAGTTGAAGCAGTCACATTTTCATGGGAATGTTTGCGCAGACAGTACGTTGTAGCAGATATTTTTGGAGTGGGACAGGAAGTATTACTCCCAGGACACTGAACCACTGGCTTCTGAGTTGCTGGAGATGTCCATTCCCAGGACCTTTTCAGTGTATGGGAACACTATAATAGAGAGTGTGATGACAGACTCCAATGACATCTAACCCCTGAAATACCACTCGCGCTCTTTTATTTAGACTTCATCATCCAAGATTAAATGTAGCATGGACATTAACCTTTAGTACGTTGATCACGAGTAAGATTCTCTTTATTTTCTCATCTAGACGTCATGAAAGTACACACAGTTTTCTTATTATCACTTCTTTTTGTATGTCCCCAGTGGATTTGGCACTTGTAATTCAGCGTAATGTAATGGTTCAACTTGTGTTGTCTCTATTATCCAGCAGATGGCATCTGTGATTCCATGGAGGAGCACAAAATTGTCATCGCTTAATAGTTTACTATGGTCCGAAAAAAATAAAGTAATGTTCTTAAATACTGATTTGTTGATAAAATGTGTTAGATTCAGGTCCCAAATATTGCAAATGCTTGAATTCATGTTTAGTTACCTAATAAAATGTTTGCGGTTTTTTTTTAGAATGAATTTTAAAAACAATTTTTAAAAAATGTTAGAACTTATTGAGTCATTGAGATAAACCTAATGACATTTTGTTCATTTTCATTTCATTTTTGAGCGTTTATATATTCTATATTATTCAGTATACCCATACACACTTGAACCTGATGTATCCCTGATAACACTGAAAACATGTCTGGTCACCAGTGCTGTCAGATTCTCAATTTCCACCTGGAATCAAGCTACCTTTAAACTGAAAATCCACAAGTACTTTCTAAATTATTTATCACAAGTTGACGGATATAGCTTTACTGATTTACTGTTATCCCGAAATGCATTAGATCAAATCACAATGATGCTTGCAGATACTGTACATACTGGTTAAAATAACTTTATCAGCACTGTAGTTAGCTTTGTACTTATGTGTAGATAATATAATGATAATCTATCACTGCAGTGTGCTTAATTAAAACATGGCACACTATGTTATTGTATGGTTTTATACACCCATATGGTGTTGTTCATTCTAACAGCATCAACACATCCACTGTATTCTTCATGAGTATGGCTCTGTTTGCCTTTGTATGGGAGCGCCAAAGATTTGGCTCTGCTTCCCTAACAGACCTGCTTGACAAGCTAGACATGGCACACATCTGTAACAGTCGTTGAATACTAGCCAAGCAGATCAAGAATTTATTTTGAGACATGTTGAATTTTGCGTCTCAAAACAGTGATGAGTATTTCCTATAGTATATGGTGTGTGCTTAAGACAAGACACAGTACAGTAAGTCAGTAGAAAGTAGCACACAGTGTTGTCTTGAATCATTGTAACATTAATAATGTGACTTTGGCTTAGAGAAGTACCAAAAGGACGTGCCCTAGTAAACAAGCCATGCGCGCTTCTCTTATCTCAAACCTAACTTCCTTTTTTCATGTTCGAAAGAGTTTCCGTTTTCATTTCTCTGTGGTTTGTTTTTCAGCATGTGTGTTACTCAGAGACTACACAGGCCGTAGAAAACATGCACCATGAACTGAATTCAGCTCTCATTAATCTCAATATAAACTACATCAGACACATGTCCAGCTGAAGTCGACGCTGAGCAAGGAGCATATGCCTGCCTATTGAGCTCACTGCCAGTTGTTAATAATGTAAAAGGATCCTCAGGGTTATTAGTTCCACTATCAGGGAGGAAGCTGCCATATTTACAGCTCTCAAAATAGCCTCCTCAGCCAGCACTCGTGCCGTATCAGTGCCCTCTTCAGAAGTGAGGGGCCACGGGAAGTGTCTCTACACACTACAAGGGGCAGAAAGCAGGAGGAAAGAATGGCACAGATGGACAAAAGCCAGAAGATACTTGGGGGCTTGCAGTGCAAAGCAAAATGGCCAATCTGTCCCATTAAATCAATCTGGACCAGAGCAGGTAGCTCATCGACATTCATTACGAGTTGATTTTTCAGGGAAAAAATAAACAATACAATGACAGTGGTTGAAACTGCCAACTGCCTGTCAGGCCTGTTATTGGGGTAGAAGGTGTTTTAGTAGACTAACACAGCTTACAGGAAGCTCACTTGTTAAATTTTGATGCATTTAGCATGACTATTAACCAAAGTTCAATCTAAAATAGGAAAAAAAACAAAACACCCTTCCAAAATCTCCTTTTAGCTTTGTCTAAAAATGCCTGAGCCTTCCTCTGACTTCTTTTGACATAATCTGAAAAAGGCGCCTTCACAATGCTGTTTGTGTTGGAGTGGAGCTTGGGAGGAGAGAGAGCCAAAATAATCAGATTTAATCAAAAGAAAATAAGTGAGCTGCCTTGGGGTTTCCACTGGCTCGCTGGACCTTGCTTCTGATTGCATCTGCCAGTGTGCAAGGTGTGCAGGATTCACCCTAGAAAACAACACAACACACTTTCCCTAATTCTGTGGGTTCACACAATAGGTATTGTGTTTCTTCTAACATCCTTGGCAGAATTGTGCTCATTACACTAGGATTTGTTATTTTTGGAATGCCTTTGTATGAACTGGCCGTCTGTATTTGATTTATATGTTTTGGTTCAGAAGTCAATAACCTGAAAAAGATTAAGAAATGATATTATGGCCAGTTTCATCACATTAATAGCAATTAAGAAGATTGAGAGTCAGTGATTCTAAGTTAGAATGCCAGCATGTCATGTTTAAAAAAATAATATTATAGTAGTTATTATTATATTATACTTATAATATTATAGTATATCTATATAATTATTAGAATATTATAATATAGTAGCCCAAAACTGTATGAACCCAGTCTGCAAAACAGTTCCCCTCAAATGGTATGGGTAGCAGAGGAAATTATTTGCACCTCATCGAACAGGATCAGGTTATAATTTGTGATGTTTTGTGAAATTTAACACCTATCTCTGGTTTGAACCCAATTTTTAAACTAAGCTCCTTAAAAATAAAAAAAGGCTATGTAAAAAAAAGTTGACTGCAAAGAAGTGAATCCAGGGTCACTATTTTTGTCTTTAACAAAGTGTAAGCTGAATGAAAACAGTCCAGGGCAAGGTTCAAAAGGAAATAGAAAAACAAGAAAGGGTATAAACCAAGAACATGTCCTGGAGACAACAACAGCAGATAACCACTCACATCGGCAGAAAATACTACAATATAAACTGTGCATCTTCATCAGCAATGCATGCAATACAATTTCGAAATCCTCACTCCCTAAAGCCATCTGTTCTACAACAAGGGCCTGAAATAACCTTGATTCATTAGCTATACACTTTTAAACTTTGTGTATCGTCCAGAGAACTGTTCCCACTTTCCTGAAGGCTGTAACATATGGAGAAATGGACCCTAGTTGAATGGAAAGGTCTGGACTCTGATTAACAGCATGCTATTAGGTCATTTTCTCTCATCAGCCTCTGATTTTGTTTCTCGCTCGCAGGTAGGATGAGAGACCCCTCTCGCATCCATGAGTTCATGAGTTGAAAAAAAGGGTAAAGCCTGTGTGAAACACAATCAGATCAAGTCATTCGGAAATAGATCTATGTGTCACAAAATACAGATTCACAGGTGTGCTTTTATGCGGTTCTTTTTCCATACAGTTTGAGAGACGTTTACACTGGGATATAATGAGTGTCCAGATTTCTTGAGTTATAGGTAAAGCAAAATAAAAAGTAGAACATGTTTCGGATGTCTGAAACAAGCTGAGAAGATGCTGTTTATAGCAGAAGATACTGGATAAAAGCTTTTCTGGGGAAAGGGCATGGGCTGAACTTAGCATGATTCTTTATAGACTGTCATGTGGAGTCCTCTAGTCATAAATATTTTATCTGACATACTTGAGCATATGGTGTTTTGGGGGCAATGTTTTAATGTTAGTTCTAGTTCATGATTTACATACACACTGTCCTAGATTACATTACAAATGAATTAATTCAAAGTAGCGAAGTCACTCGTGGGATTATCAGCATGTGAACTGGACCCTGGGCTGGTAAATAATCAGTGTCCAGAACAGAAGGGCAAAAGCAGCCCATAATGTCTCGACCCCTCTAAGAGCCTTATAGCCTGTCTCTCCAGGGGGCCCATTTGCTTTGGCAACTGCTCACTGGGTGTTGCTAACCTTGTGCAGAGGAGATGCCACAAGGCTCGCTGGGCTAGTTTGAAGCTGGATTTAAAATAGCACATGACAGAGTACAGAGCAGCTGGGCATATGTGTGTGTGTGTGTGTGTGTGTGTGTGTGTGTGTGTGACAAGTAACATCAGTATAGTGGATACTATAATCAAAACACAGACTTTTACAATCTGACCTTCAAGCCAGTGATGACCCATACAGTCAACTTCAAAATTATTGCCACCCTTTCAAACGAATAAAATAAAAATAAAAGCATTACAAACAATGACATGTCACCAGGTACTTGGAGAAACTCTCTTCTAAAAAAAATTCTCATTACTAATTATCAGTGTGACTCATAATCATCAGATTAGAATATAAAGGAGACCGAAATGTTCTAGATAGAAGAGCGACCCAAAATTTCTCTTGAAAGGCATCAGCCTTGTGAGACTTGCTCAGTGCTCTCATTCTGATCACGTGAGGCTTCACCAACTATTTTATTTTAATGTCACTAATTTTCCAAAACCGTCCAAAAAACTCATTCTATATAAGAAGAAAGTATTGTGTGAAAATCAAACTATATAGTGTACTTATCTGCCTAAGAACAAAATAACATGTACTGTATATATTTATTATTTTTATATTCTATTTATTAGATTTCATGAAGGATGCTAATATTCCTGCAATTAGATAACATCAGTGTAGCAGGCAGCAGTGAACTGGTCATTAACCAGTATTTAAATATTGTGGAATCGAATCCCAGTTGCTGAGCTAGATGCATGCTTCTTTGTTAAGTCACTTTAGATGAAATTATCTTCCAAATGACCAAATATGTATGGTTCATAGAACCCAAAAAACTGCTCACTGTTGTGTGACTGTGCAGAGTTGCCTTGTTTTCTTCCATACAGGGCATAGAGTTCTTAAGCAATAAAGGCTGACTCACTTTTTGAAACAGCCTACAGCATGATGAGATGTTGCAGACATGGCAAGCGGGGTTGCCTGGCCTCTGACTGGATTACCGAAAGATTGAATTCACCTCTCATTAATCTCAAATTCATATGGCTCTCATTAAATCTTACAATGTGTAAGCCCTGTTTAGAACACATGGCTACATTCCACTGGTTTGCAGAAACGGAGGTCCCTGAAACAACAGTATAACATTTCTTGATATTTTTGTGTTACGTTCCCTCAGAGTACCCAGTCACCATTCACACATTTGGAACCTCATGCAGTTTTACAGTGTTTTATTTTTTTTAAAATTCTATGATAGTCAGCAATTTATTAATGTGAGCGCTAGGATCTGTGTCGTATTAAGTTGTTGGCTGCCACTTGTTGTTTGTGTTGGGTCTTACAACAGAGTGTCCTTTGACCTTAAGAGGTCAAGTCTCACTGACCTCCAGGTTGTACAGCTGCCAGTCCTACGGACAGTAACTTCATTAAACAGATTATGGATTTGGCGTTGCAGAACAAATCTGCAATAACCATTGCTTGTGACTTTTCCACTAGTCATAAAAATTTGAAATGTGTTATTGTTGTCTAAATACATATCCTACACTGAGGAGTACTTTGCATGAGGGCTGACTGAAAAGCTGAAAAGCTGGATTGGTTTTGCATCAGCTTTGGCACCTTGTTTGTACTGATGGGCTGATGTATGTTGTTTGTGTGTGTGTGAGAGAGAGGTTTTAAATAGCATTGGTTATTATACATCAGCCAATACTTCAAGCTCTGAAATTGATATCATATTGAAAGTGTGTCAAAGATCAAATGGAAAATGGGATCAGTGCATCCCTGCTTAGTGCACAGTAAAAGAGACATATGTGTCCTCGTATTGTAGTTTACTGCTCATATTATTCACATTGGCGGCCCTTTTAGGCTACTGACAACTTTCATCAGTCATTCCATTATGTAATCACATCAACCTTGCTAGAAGGAAAGTGCTTGTATTCATCAGAAACACACAGCACCGCAAAACGTCCTTTCATTCAGCGAAAACACGCCGATCTCTATAAAAGTGCTGCAGATCATGTGCGTTGTTCAGAATTGGTAAATAATAATAGCAGTAGTAGTTAGAAATAGCAGCAGCTATTCTGTAATCTCTCCGCCCTTTGACCTCGGGACTTTGTGACTGATGCTATTTTGTGATTGCTCATGGGAGGTAGGATTTACAGCAGAAGAAACTCCACACTGCATGTCAAGCGCATTCACTAATGCCTTTAAAGTCTATTACCCTGATTCTACCCACTGCTATATGTTTGTACATAATAGCCACAAAGTCTAAATGTAATTGTAATTTCTTCTCATTTTATTTTATGTGAGAAACGTTAAAGGGATGATCAACACAATGTTTCTTCAAGGATTGCGCAGACTCTACTGATAGTGCCTACTCTTAATATCAGCTTGTGTATAAATGTTTAATTTGGCTTGATAAGCCTGTATGTTTCTGTCAGTTGTTAATTTTTACAGATTTGGCCAGAAAAGCTCCTGCTCCTGTTTATTACTACAGCCAAATCTCTTTAAACTGGGATTCACTTATGGAGATCTCCTGCTGGGTTGCGTTTGGGCTCAGTATGCTAAAAATTAAGTTTAAGCAAAGTAAATAACGTTGCCATCTTGTTTTTTTTTTTGTTTTTGTTTATACGCCAGATCACTCCTGTGGTGATGTTTGAACACAAGAGTTAAGGAGGTCATATATGTGTTTAATTAAAGAAATAAAAGATGATGTGTACTTTTCAAAAATAACATCACGTGTTTTATTCCAATTATATGATAGCATTTTGCCAGTGTTTACATTTTAAAAATAAAATAAAAAGCAACACATTGTGTTCATTGTTAAATTTATTGTTATGGACTGTCCACAAAGTATTTCGTATGTTATCAAAATGCTATTAACAGCTCTATCACTTCCTCTCTTTTCTTTTTTTGTCCCTCTTCAATTAATAAGACAAAGTAAATGATCCTTTTGTCAGTTTTAGATTATGCGAGACACCTGACCCTGTGAATTAGCTCTTACTATTGAAACAATAGAATTTAAATAAGCTCTTTAATGGAATAGCCACTCTACTGTAGAAAATCCCGACCAATCAGATCTGAGAATTTGCTGTATAAGTATATTTACAGCATAAGGATAGCACAATTTTATGGGTGTAGAGTTTTCCAGTTGTTATTAACTCACCTCCCCTCTCTACCCTGTCTTTACACATGACCTGGTCATTAACTGCTATTACTATACAGATACAGCATAGCTTAATAATGCACTGATTAGGGAAAAGACTGTTCCCTAAAGAGGAATTATGAAGAAGTGAAGGAGAATGGTAGCAAAAATGGTTAGCCACAAGAAATCCAGCAGACCTGCTCTTAACCGCTGACATAACACTTTTGGGATTATCACCCCATACCACATCTCCTTGGAACCCTTTAACATTCTCATTTTAAGAGTTGAACAGTGATGCTGGGATCACGTTGCTCTAAGTGGTTTATAAGCAGGGTTCCTGCCCTACGCTGTAAAATGTAATGATGTCATGTGGCCTTGTGTTTTCCTTTTAAAGATTCATAAGTTGATATTTTTCACTGGACCATCTCATCACAGCCATGTACTTTAGATTAATTATGGTGTAACTGCACATCTTTGTACTCGTCATATATTTATGTCTGTTTTTATGTGAGTAAATTTATTTAAAAAAAAAGAAAAAAGTTTTCTATTTTATAATCCAACTCTAACAGCTTTTTTTCCCCCTAATTCTTGTTTTATTAGTGACATGGTTTTAGCAGCTCATGGCATTTTTAGGTACTTATATAACAGTCTTCACAGCCATTCTGGGCAACAGATCCATCTTGAGAGACCATTTAGTTTTGTGGGGTTTTTTTTATATAAAAAGACAATAATAATACTATTATTATTACTAAACAACAACAACAACAACCGCAATAATAATAATAATAATCCAGATGGGTAAGTTCTATTAGACTTAAGGTGGCCAAACAAAAACAATACTTATACTATACACTGATCAGGCATAACATTATAACCACCTAACTAATTTCGTGTTGGTCCCCCTTTTGCTGCCAAAACAGCCCTGACCCGTCCTGCACTGTGTATTCTGACACCTTTCTATCAGAACCAGCATTAACTTCTTCAGCAATTTCAGCAGCAGTAGCTTGTCTCTTGGATGGATCACACGGACCAGCCTTCGCTCTCCACATACATCAATGAGCCTTGGTCACCCATGACCCTGTCGCCGGTTCACCACTGTTCCTTCCTTGGACCACTTTTGATAGATACTGACCACTGCAGCCCGGGAACACCCCACAAGAGCTGCAGTTTTGGAGATGCTCTGATCCAGTGGTCTAGCCATTACAATTTGACCCATGTCAAACTCGCTCAAATCCTTACGCTTGTCCATTTATCCTGCTTCTAACACATCAACTTTGAGGACAAAATGTTCCCTTGCTGCCTAATATATCCCACCCACTAACAGGTGCCGTGATGAGGAGATAATCAGTCTTATTCTTATTGTCTTAGTATGCTGGATGACTTTCCGTTTTAGTGTCATAACCTGGTTTCTCAATTTCTAGAATTCATGCAGTTTTTATACTCTGGGGTTAACATTTGAGTGACTCATTAGCATTCCTGTACTATCAGTTGAACCGAGTGTGCTAGTTTATGCAACCATGTTAACTTGTAATAGCTTACTATTTAGCTATTTTATAGACACCGATTAGACTACTGAGATCTTCTCCTTCTTTTTACGGCAATTTCTATCTTACTCCAGTGGGTTTTTTTTGTGTCTTGAGGCAACATAATATAATACAGTATGCAGCCCCTCAGACGAAGGAGAACATACTTGTTTTCTTTTTACATGGTCACATGCATTTCCTTACGCTTAGGTAGCCGCGCATCCGTTTGTCTTGCCAGAGAATTCAAGCACAATAGCACAGCTGGGGGAAATGAGGCCAGTGGTCTACATCTGTTAAAGACACAACCCCCCCTGTTCTGAGACCTGTTGGCAGGATCAGCTACGGAATGGTAAAAGAGTAACCGCACAGTGCGAAGTGTTCCCCATATTTCTTCTTTTACTATGTCAGGCTTCATGTAGTGTTATTGGCTGTTTTCAGTTATTTTAATGTTACAAGCCAAGATTTTCCTCCAACGAGCCAAGCATGTCATCTTATGTTGATTCATGTAAGCAGATCACCAAATGTAGGCAACATAGGCAATGATGTACGTTTCTATGTTATTGCTTGCTTCCGTGTGAGTTCATAACAATTATTATTATTATTTTTTTGGAATTAAAAAATGGAATTAATTTTTCTAATCTAATCTAATCTAATCTAATTTTTTGTTTATAGCACAACCTCTAAGAAATCGCATGCATTGGTTTTCTTCAGAGCAGACTGTAATCATTTTTATATGCTGCCGTTGATTCAGTGCTGGTGACGGCTTTAAACGCTAAATCAGTATTAGCTCAGATTTGAAATATTTTTCCAATCTGAATCGGTGATGTATTTTATGACCGGATTGCAGCATATATCATACACATAAACACAAGACATAAGTTTTTGTAATACATGTTACCATCACTCCTGTGAGAAGAAAAGCAATGTCTTGGTTATGATGGGAATTGCTTATGGATGAGCTATTAGCTTTCACTTAGAACTCTGATCTTTTAAAAAAGGGACAAGGACATGACTCGTTTATGTATTTTTAAAAAATATTAGACAGATATGCTGTTGTTGAATTTTATATTCAGCATTTTTATTTATTTATTGATGTTTCAATTGACTCTAAAGTTTTTGTATCGACTAATAGAAATTATATCACATGGCCTTGCTTTTGCTCAGTCAGTAAACAAGTCCTATAAGTCCTTCTTATAAAATATTGGGATCAAATAGCAAGTCAGAATGAAGTCATGTTGCATGGATTTCTTTTGCTAATTTGATTTAGAAAATAAATTCTACTTGAGGTTTTTGCACATGTGTCTAATGAAAACGGTCCTCTCAGAGGGTGCTTATGACTCACTTTGCCATTAGATCTGCTAGTTGGGGTTTTGGACAAAAGTTCCCCACCACTCAGACAACCACATGCAATCCTCCCAATCGGCCATCTGCTTAGCATTTCAGCAGTGCCTTGGAAACCAAGCAGAAATCAGAAGACTGCAAATCTAACACTTTGCAGTCCAAGGACGATATGATAGGGCAAGCTTTCTAGCACACTCTGACAGCTTCATCCCTCAGCGATGCATAGTGCTTCATTAGCAATGATTTTCTTTTTGTTTTTCCGTTGGAGAGTTAATCCTTTCTAACAAAAAGCATTTGTGTTTCATGCAAAATCGTGTGAATCACATTAATAAGGATTTTGACCCCTGTCTATCAGAGACTTGGAAACATGTTTACAGTGAATCAAGTAACTGTTCTCAGAGGAGAGCAGATACTAATGAATTTGGGGAAGATGCTTAAAATTCAGGCCTCTATCAAGCTTGGAATATGGTACTATTCAAAGATAATGGAAACCATTTTCTCGGCATTATTGCATGGTGTTTGGGTATGTGTAGTGTTGAACTAATGCCCGTGGAAACCATCAAATGAAACTCTGTGGGAGACCATTCAACTCTGTAGAAGTTAATTTATCGCCAGTGATTTTACTGTGTGTCTAATGAGTAGACTTGGATGCACTGTTGTGCTCACAGTCAGGACAACAAAACCTCTTGCTTCAGTCATAGATCTTTAAAGGCAGCTTATCAGCATAATATATCCTGTTACGCTGGTGGTACAGCATTGAACCGCAAACAACCAGCTGTGGTGCTTGTGATATATTGTTTACAGCATGGCCAGAACTGTGGTCACAATTGCTGCCTTACGTGTACTTCCTGTGTAATCCCTATGGCCACTGCCGCCCTTTCTTTTCAAACCATGACAAGGATGTTAAAGAATTTCAGTTCACCTAAGGGTTACAAGTGAATTCCGTTTCGGAAAATAAGTCACCTTAAATAATGCCTAAAGAAAGCTTCTTTTTTTTCTTTGTTTGTTTCGTTACGAAAAGCTTTTTACCTGGCCTGTCAAAAGATTGATTTGTTCAGGCAAAATCTGAAGAGTTTTTTGTGAAAGCGATAGGAACGTAGTTGTCGGTCCATTTGTCTAGGTCATCATTTCAATAGGCCAACTTCATCAATTTAGGAGCAGCTGATGTGAGCCATATTTACAGAAAGCACCGAAATTCAAATGTTTGCTAATGGAAAGTTTGTCTAATTTATAACAATGTGTTCTGCCAATATATACAGTGGAATCCTAAAGAGAATGGTTTCCACCTATTTGCATGCAGTGCTTGACAACACTTATCCCTAGGATAGAATTTGGAAGAGTTATTGGAAATTAAACATTTCTTTGCTTTCCCCCCCAATTTTTTCACATCCATGGAGACTGCTTTGGTTTGCCCCTTGTAGAGACAGGTCATATTTCTCCCTGGTTAGATCAACTGGTGTGGAACGTGTTCAAAGCCATCAGACGTTATTCCATTTGTTTGAATATGAAAAGGGCAATGTTCTTGTAGCCATCTATGCATGCATGCTAGGTGACATGCTGGATTTATTGTTAGCGTAGACTCCCTGCAGACAGTTTGGACAGACGTTGGCCTGTGGCCGGCAATGATGGGCCTGGCCCATTTGGACAGAGCTCCTCAGAGATGGTTTCAGCTCAGAAGACAGGAAACAGCTTGCAAAAGATCCCAGCCGTCAAGGAAGGATGGGCTGGGGGCTGGGGTGGGGAGCAGGGAATTTCCTCATAAAGGGCTTGTGTAATTCCCAAAAATGTCCACCATTCTTAACAAGCTTTTGGAGAGCATAAAACTTCAAACGTAACTTTTCTCAGCCATTATTTGCCCTTTAAGTTATTGTTAGCTATTGTGTTTTAGAGCTCTCTGCTTGAAAGACTGCTGGTCTGTAGATCTTAGTAGGGGTTTGTCTCCATTCCAAAAATCCAACTATTAAAAGGCACTGCTGTTAGCAATTTCAGGGCAAGGAGCAAAAAGCAAAACCATGCTGGTTATAGTGAATGTGACAGAAAAGGATGCAAATAGCTGTGACATGGACATGTGTAACAGCCTGACGGTTCATTATAACTAAATCGGAGCGCTGATTCCAAATTTTCTGAGCATCTCAGGCATCAATCATTGTCAAGCGGAAAAAACATTTACCAGAGAACCAAATGATGAGAGAACATCAATGATTTAGACATGGATGCTGTGGGGGAGGGTGGGGGTGCGGGTGCCACTAGCTAATTATGTACAGGACACATAATTAAGGTTACATTTGCTTCTTGATTCGTTCCTTGCTGTAACATGAATCGTCATTAATGTATTGGCTACTGGTTTGAATTTGTTCAGAATATAATAATTTAATGATTTTTATGTTCGACTAAACCAGATGTGGACCCAGTGAGCAGCACTGCTGTGTCAGATACAAGGTCCCTGTTTTGATCCTGAGCTTAGATTACTGTCTGTGAGCGATTTAAAATTTTCGACCTTTGATCAGGGTTCCTCCAGGTTCTCTGGTTTCCTTCCAATGTCCAAAAACATGTAGGCAGTTGGATTGGGTGAGTTAGGTGTTAATGAAAGTGTGTGTGTGTGTGCATGTTGGTCTGCTATGAACTAGTGTCCCATCCGATGTGAATTCCCTCACCTTGCAGCCAGTATTCCCACGATAATCTAGATGTCACAGCAAAGGATTTAACGACCAATTCAGGTTACATTTGGGATAATAATGCTGTAGTGGAGCAAGGCTTCCTTCATTTCTGTAATTTGTAATATTAGCAGTAGTAGCTGAACCTGTGCCACTGCTGTTGCTATTATTATTATTATTATTAGTAGTAGTAGTAGTAGTAGTAGTAGTAGTACGTAGTAGTAATAGTAATAATACTACACCGATCATAACATTATGAGCAGTGAGAAGTGAAGTGAATAACACTGATTATCTCCTCATCATGGCACCTGTTAGTGGGTGGGATATATTAGGCAGCAAGTAAACATTTTGTCCTCAAAGTTGATGTGTTAGAAGCAGGAAAAATGGACAAGCGTAAGGATTTGAGTGAGTTTGACAAGGGCCAAATTGTGATGGCTAGACGATTGGATCAGAGCATCTCCAAAACTGCAGGTCTTGTGGGGTGTTCCCGGTCTGCAGTGGTCAGTATCTATCAAAAGTGGTCCAAGGAAGGAACAGCGGTGACCTGGCGACAGGGTCATGGGCTCATTGACGCACGTGGAGAGTGAAGGCTGGCCCGTGTCATCTGATCCAACAGACGAGCTACTGTTGCTCAAATTGCTGAAGAAGTTAATACCGGTTCTGATAGAAAGGTGTCAGAATACGCAGTCCATAATGGCTGTTTTGGCAGCAAAAAGGGGACCAAGACAATATTAGGCAGGTGGTCAGAATGTTATGCCTGATCTGTATAATTCATTTCACATTTCTTGCACAATATCTAAATATCTTTAGTTGTTTGTTTACGCTCATTTTTTGTATAGAGTCAAGTGCCTCCTCCCTACAGATTGACATCACATTTTTTTTTTGTACCGTGCATTCTGACTGTATAGTTGATTATATGTGAATGTGAGTCTTGTCTTTTCTATTAGACATTTCTGATAGAATGTAGAGATGACGATCATGATCAGCCTCACAGCGCTTCCTCCGTGCGGGTCTGTGCAGTGCGTATTGCTTTAAAGTTGTGAAAAAGATTTGAAGGGAAGGTGCGGGGGAGGAGGCGGCAGTGCGCCAATAAGGGTGAACGGAGAGAAGAGCTGCTTTCTACACACTGGCACAGGAAGATGAGGAGGAAAGTCGCGGCGCTCCTCAGCCTCGTGAACACGCTCTTAGCGTTAACGGTGCGCTGATCTGCTTTTGACCTTCGCTCATAGATGGAAGCACAGGAAAGAGTCAGGATCCACTTGTCACAAGAGGAAATCGATCGCTCGTAGTAATGGGGAATAGCTCACCCAAACCGCTTACAGGTAAGAGACGGACACGCTCGAGCGTAACGCTGAACCATGCATTATAGAAATGTGAAAACGCGAGCGCGTGCCTGCAGGAGCGCGCCCTAATTTCCACGCTTGTGCTTTTGCGTTGTGAACTCTCTCTCTCTCTCTCTCTCTCTCTGTGTGTGTGTGTGTGTGCGTGTGCGTGTGTGTGAGAAAGAGAGAGGTAACTGCGTGGGAAGAGCAGGATGAGAGCTGACGGAGATGGTTTATGAACATGGCTCAGTACTAATAAAGGGCTTGATGTATTTATTTAACGTGCTGAGTATTGAACCAATGCTCAGTCCTGCAGTGTTTATATGAGTGGTAGCTCAAGTGGTTAAGGCTCTGGGTCATTGACTGGAATATTGGGGTTCAAGCCCCAGCACTGCCAAGCTGCCACCGTTGGGCCCTTGAGCAAGGAACGCACCCTGTTCTAGGGGCACTGCATCGTGCCTGACCCTGTGCTCTGACCCCAACCCCCAAGGATGGGATATGCGAAGAAAGAATTTCACTGTGCAGTAATGTATATGTGACAAATAAAGACAACTTAACAGAGGCGTGTCATGTTGTAGACGCCTGTGCTGTCATATAGGTGTTGATTGAGCAGTGGAAGAGCTTGGTTCAGGTGCTCCCTTTTTTTAAGCCACAAATACAGTGTTTATGTAAAATAATGGATTTATGAGTTTTAAAGTGTTTCGAATGATTAACTTGCTGTAGTGGCAGCTGTGTTAAGATAAACACCTGAAAAAATGGTATAAGACAATTGTGTTCACTATAAGGGACCTAGTAAGTTCTGTAAGTAAGAATTGTCTGCTTGTATAAAAAGTCAAGCAGCTGGTGAAAGGTAGAGCTTCATCATTGCTGATTAAAAAAACAAATAATATGAAGTCTTGGTGTTTATTAGAAATAACCTGGCTCTGTTTTGTAAAATTTAATTTGTGTGGGTCACCCGCTATAGTGAAGGGGGTTTTCAGAGAAATGGATTAGTTTCTATTTCTATAGACATAAGAACTGACATGATGTCCACTTTTAATTACATGCGATTTTCTAAATGCACAACAAAACACGTGACAGACTATTGTGCAGCTATTCAGTTTACTTCATAGGCTTTTTCTGGCAGTTGATCTCCATCGTTTATTCATCTATTTATGTTATTGACAGGTATGTGCTGCCGAACAGTACTTAAATTACCTTGACATGTATTTTTAGAGCAGCTATTGTCACCCTACTACATCGCTGTCTTCTGTGATTCACGTTGTTTGTGAAACATAGCCTTATATAAGGTCTGTCATATATAAACTATAGCATTGTGTAGAGTAACGTGTAGGAGCTATACTGTATAAGGTTCTCGATCATGTGACTTGCGTGATCTGACGCAGAATGCTGATTTCAGATAGGGGTATGGTTGTTTTGGTATTAAATAATCATAAATATAAGTCAGGCTATATGTAATTCATACCCTCGTATCACAAAATGATCCCAACATTGATCTGTGCTTATTGGGAAAAGTTTGCGTTAAATATATGCGACAACTTCATATAATCTAGAAAAATGTCTCCACAACAAGTTGCAGTGCATGTGTATTTCTAGAACAATAACAGGAAGGATGATCTATACTGAATGTAATTTTAATGTAATTTATGTTTTAATGTTCCAGAATAGAGCAGGGAATCCATTAGAGCTCATAGTGTGCTGTTCTTTCCCTCCATTAATCAATTGTGCACGGATAAATTGCATTTAATAGTGCCCAGTGACTTTTGATTGATGACTCCACAACACACAAAGGACTAATAAGTGACTTAATATGTATGTGATTGGCAACACCATATTCACAACGATAAGCAGATGTGCATTTGGGGAATTACAATCAAAGTCTGCTCGAGTTTTGTTTTGGAGTAGCATAGGGAGGGATCACTAACTGGTAATTGATTTTTGATTATGGATACAGTATGTTATAGTGTCTTGAGCTGCATTTGACAGGTTCGAAATGAAAAGAAATGGCTGAGACTGTGCAGGACTGGGAACAGTTGGTGAGGTTTTGTTTGTTTGTTTGTTTGTTTTTGAATCCCCACAATCTCATGATCATGGCTTAAAGGTCATTCAGTGGAAATAATTTTGATTTAGATGAGGAGAAACTCACAAATTGTAACTGAACAATGATTATTTCCATTTTGTAGGGTTATATGGTGCTACAGTGCTGGACCGAATGAGGCTACATCATGTGCATTAATACCCAGAGGGGAGTTTATCACAAACATAAATGCACCAAGAGTACTTAATAAGATTTCTCGCTCTCTGGTGTATCTGCTGCGACGTGCCCTTTACTGTAATTACCAGGCACCAGTCACTCAAGGCAAGAAATACAGGAAACACAGGACTGCAGCTTTCAGCCATGCCATGGTTTACAGATTCAGATATGGGTGTGGGTGTGACCGTGGGAAAAGTATATGTAATATATTTTTCTCTAACGACGCAGGTAATCCTTTTCTTGTAAGCAACCCAGACTTCACAAGAATATTCATTTCAGAATATTTCAGTTTTTCTTGAGGTAGTGAGGTTGTCCAATTTTTTTAAAAAGAGGAAACACTTGAGTAATGCTGCAACCTGTGTTATATTCTAAAATGTACGAAGCTTCTTGGCTTTGTCCTTCTGATTCCCCATAAAGGTTAACAACCCAAAGAACCTTTGAGGAACTCGAGTGTAGTGTGACAAGATGTGTATTTGGAATAGTTATCATGTTAATATTGTGTGATCCTGTATGAAATAATGACATCACTAGTTTTATGTACAGAATATGTGGTCAAAACTAGATTAATATGTTGTTTAAATAACCCTATAAGGCCAGGCATGATTGTCATAACAAATCCACATTAAACAGAATTTTACTCATTTACTTAACCAATTGATGAATAATTTTACTGCTGCATCAGCGCTGTTGTCTTTAAAAGGTCTGGAGCAGTTATTGTACTCTACTGAGAACTGACAGGGTTCAGGGTTTAATGGTTATCATACCATGCATTTTTCATACTGTTTCAACCCTTATATTGACCACAGACGTTTACTGTATATTTGTAGGTGGTGTGTTGCAATGCACATATATTTTATTCATACTGATCACGATAGCCTGCGCCATTTCAGTTTCATCTGAAGCCCTCTGCTCCCCACCACATGAACAGATTTGTGGTCACCTCCTCCTGGAACTGAACTATGGAGCAATCAGCATTTTTCAGTTCCTTCATTTGTGAAATCGGTTACGTTCATTGCAAGAGTGAAGTCAAGTTTCCTTGACAACGATCTGTCATGTAATTATAGCATATGACAGTAGGTGGAGGCTGAATGTGATTTAGATTCTGCCATACGATTTGCATACAAGTATTTGTATTGGATATTTATCATTATTGCAAAAATGAGCCATTTGCCTTGGTCCTTACATGTACTTCAGTCAGCTGTAGCCAGCCTAAAGATAGCAACCTGTGTATTTTTGACATTTGGTTTGAAGCATGTGAAAAGGTTGTCTGGTCTGGTTCTGGTTTCTTGTCTGCTTATTTTCTTTATGTTCTGAAGCCTGGTTTTGACACCGAGCATGTTAAATCTCGCAGTGTTTGCCGTTGTGGAACTCTGACGATGACAGAATCACAGAAGGGCTTTAGTGGATGTTCTCAAGCGAGGTTCGAGAACTGGACTGCAGCATCGCTGTCTGCCACAATGCCGATTTGCCATCACATCACGCAGATCTATATTTGGAAAGCGAGCAGAACCGTGCTGCGTTTCACAAGTGGAGTTCAAGGCTCTCATTTCGCTTTTGCCTGTACACAGAGTGGCGGAAAAAGGTCCCTAAATCACACAGCTTGTGAGGAGGCGACTGGTGTTTTTTTTTTGTTTTGTTTTTTTCTGCCTTGCACCTCAGATCTATTTATGAAATAAACCTTTGGTCTGCAACAACATCTCTGCAGTATGAGATGAAGTGTTCCAGCTTACCGTGGAAAGCAGAAAAAGGAGAAATATAAGGCTAATATTAACAGATTTAACAGATTATTCTTTTAGAAACTACATACGAGTCAGATGATATGAAATAGAGATAGAATCATCGAAAAAAAATCCTATATGAATATATGTATGAATCGGTTGGTGATATCGATTTGCACGTTTAACATTAGTGAGTTGGCAGGGAGAAAGAAAAAAAAAAACGTTCTGAAGCTCCAAGCGCCTGGTGTAATATGATTCAAAGCTGTTATATACAGCTGTCATACAGTCCTGCAAAGGCTATGCAGATATATCCAGACTAGGCAAAGGCTTTCAAACAGCACAATCAACTGAGATTGTTAGCTAGCCTGCTTATACAAATCACTCCCCATGTCCTGTTATTTGCCTGGTACCTCGTAAACGCAAGCAAAATTAGCTATCCTTTTTTTTTTTCTTTGTTGGTTAGCATCACTGGTGCATGACTGCGTTACTGAAAACGTGATTATGCCATGATAATGAACTGAACCCTGCAGAGGTGCCGAAGATAATGAGTCTTTGTGGAAAGGAGGGGTGCGCAAGGAGGACTTTTATGGCAGTACAAATGAGATTTTATTTTACATTAGAAAATGCGATCTCAATTTTTTTTGTAGTAGACATTAATTCTATTGATCTGCCAATGATTATGAATCAATATTATATTGGAAACAGAGCTTTGTACTTCTCTAACAGAACACGGTAGGTTGAACTTGACACATCTTGTAGTCAGACTTAAAAATAGTTTCAGAACCTGTGCTTTACAGGCACAAGGTCCGGCACAGCTGAAGCCCTGCTTTACGCTTCACTATCCACTGTCCATTCAATCTCATTTTCATACAAATCCAATCAGATAAGAACCATTCCCACAATAAGTGTGCTAGATTATCATTTCTGGAAGTGCACATGCATAAATGAGAACGTTATCTATGCACATTTAAGATAGGCAGCTGATCAATAAGACCACTTTCACTGAGCAGTGATGTGAGACGTTGCAGAAGCTACAGATTTTGTATTATGGCTTAGAAGGTAATTAGATGTTGAATCACATCTAAACATCACAGAGATAGGAAGCAATGCAGCACTGAAGCAATATGATAGGTTTCTTTTAGAACAGTGGTTCTCACAGGGGAAGTCAGGGAACCCAGGGATCTGCCAAGCACAGCCCAGAGGTCACAGATTCTTTTTTTTATTTTTATTTTGTTTTTTGCAAGTGTGGGAAAGATAACCCACCAGTGTACACAATATTGTTCACATTTAAATACAAAGTCTAATATTTGCAGAGTTGGATATTGTTCTTAAAATAAATCTTACTGTGGAGGACTGTGAAATTTATTTTCCCCTTATTTATAAGAGATTGAGAAAGCTTGCGCCAGAATATATACTCTCTGCAGTTAAAGGGGCGGTCTATGAGCGTAACGTGATCATGTTTGGAAATCTGTTGCTGTTTTTTGTTTTTTTTAATTGTCTTACTGCATGGATATTCCTTTAAGCACATTTATGTAATTCTTTTTACTGGTTATGTAGCAAGTATTGCTTCAGTGGTTCTCTTGATGTCCATTTCCTCATATGGACACACCCAGCGTGGATTTCATAGCTCAATCTGTGCTCAAGACCAGTTGTTCACTGTGGACAGCGCAATTCTAGCTGCTGTCAACTTGCTCTGTTTTTTTCAAACGGCTATATTTGCTTTGGCTGCTGGGAGATCTGTCAGTGGTGTCATGTCCATGGCCTTTAGTGTCGCTGATGGTATGCTATTGTTCCAGGCATAAAAGCCTTTTCCATGCCGTTAAGCACCAAGATCATGGCCAAAGGCAAATGTTCTCCTCATGTTGTTCATTAAAGCGAGATTGGGAGGGTATATTTATCTGGCCAGCATTAGCAAATGCGTGGGATGTCAGAGGGAGGGATGGGTCATTGTGGGAAATTTTTTCCCATCTTCTGCCCCATCAGTAGAGGGTTACAGGAATAATGCTCTTTAAATACAGTGCAGTCTATTTTGACTAATAGGTCAGTGTCTCAAGAGATCCTAGGGATTTCAGTAATTGTTGTCTGAGTCATAAACACAGTGTTTTCTCTAAGGAGCAGCTGTTGATTCTTGTGGCTGATGTCATGTCTTGTTAAAAACATTCAGATTCTGGCATTGACTTTAAATGTATCTATTTAATCTGTTAATAGCAGAGTTAACATATGAACTGTGGTGCTTCTCATAGATTTCCCAGTGTCATTTATTATTAAACAAAAATGGCAAGTCATATGATTTCTGACATTAAAATGTCCAGTAGTCATAAGCATAGGTTTTAGACTTAAAATATACACTTAAAACATTGAAAATGTATTGCCATTGATCAGAAAGTATTTGTATAACACTTTCTCAGTTCATGTGTATGACTGAACCCCAATACTACTTTTAAAATGACACACTGAGGAACTATAAGCTATTGTATTGATGTGTGCAATTTTCTTTTTGCTCCAGTAGATGCAAACCTACAGCACCGCCCTGTGGCTAGTCGCCAGTATTACATTCTTCCTCATGGCACGGTGGAGAGGCGATCGTCTGCGTTGGCCGTTAATCTGGAGTCTCCGCGCTTCCACCCACATGCCAAGGGCAAGAACATTCGTCTGGATGCACAGCTGAGACGTGCCACGCGCAAGAACAGCTTCTGCCATGGCCTGACATTCAGCCAACGGCCCATCCGTCTCTATGAGCAAGTGCGTTTGCGGCTGTCAGGGGTGCACTCAGGCTGGAGTGGCGCACTACGCTTTGGTTTCACTAGTCTAGACCCAGGCGAGCTTGCCTCATCTGACATCCCCAAATACGCCTGCCCAGACCTAGTGGCACGGCCTGGCTACTGGGCCAAGGCCTTGCCTGAGAGACTGGCTGCGAGGGACAATGTGCTGGCTTTCTGGGCTGACCGGCACGGCCGTGTCTTCTATACAGTAAACGATGGGGAGCCTGTACTGTTCCACTGCGGCCTGAGTGCGGCCCGTCCACTCTGGGCCATCATAGACATCTACGGCATCACACAGGAGGTCACACTGCTTGGTGAGTTAGATATTTTCATCACACAAGAAGTAGAATATTAGAAATGGTCTGGTTAGAGGACCAGTGAACAATTGTTTTCTCTGATGTACACATAATCTGATATTTAAAAAGCAGGATAACTGTGATAACTATATCATGGGATATACTATGACTATTTTGTGATATGGGACTCAGGTCAGTAGTATTAATAAATAATATGATATTATTGGTTAAACTACATTGGTTGTGTCATTCATACATAGAAGAGTATCTAGAGAGACTTCATCTTTTATAAGAGTTTGTGCAGTTCAGAAAATTACTTACTGCACCTTATCAATAAATTGCATTTAACTGTGAAAAATCCTGTGAAGAGTTTGAGGTCTGGTCCTAATGTACCGGGTCCAGTTTCTGCCCCAGGTACCTGTTGAGGTCAATAATTGCTGAAGAGTTCTAATCCTGAACATGGTAATTTTGATCCCTTGAAACAAGCAGCAGCATGGCAGTTTGAGTAGCGGCGTTTTTAAGATTAATTTTCTGCTGATAAGACTCTTCACTGAGATTAAACTGCTTTAAAGGGGCCCCTAAGGAGGGCAGGATGCCAGAGGAACAGACGTCATGATGACAGAGGTGTCGATGGTCACTATCACACCTTGACAGACAGATGGCTTTAGTGTGTGTGTGGTAGTGAGCTGGATCATGTCCTGCACCAAAGCAAAATACACACACTGTGTAGGAGGCCAAACAGCACTGTTTCACTGTGCTCTCCACTCTGCTACATTATTTATCTTCTGTCCGTCGGTTGGCGTGGCCTTATTTGGTAAGAGTCGCTCTGTATCCCTGGAGAGAGAGAGAGCCTCACTGGGACTGATATTCTGGGAGGCCACAAGTCTGCCAACTGAGCAAAACCAGACCCATGCAAATGTTGTGTCTAGCTTGTCAGTCAAGGCCTGCATCTTGATCTACTTGTCTGATTTATTTCACTGGGACATTAAAGGAGCAGGTTGCAATTTTTAGAGCCCTCTGGTGACGGCAAGATGAATTACAATCGTAATAAAATCTTTGTACACATTGTGTAACCACTCTGTACAGTACAGTATGCAGGCATTGCCTTTTAGGGAAAACGGGACAACAGAGAATATCTCTTCTGATTAAATGAGTAATGTAATGATGTTTTCATAGCCTAGAAATATGATTTGCGTGTATATTTTTATGGAAGACATGCCGTGGAGGGTTCTTATTTGAGCAGAGTAATGATGAACTCCTATTTAACTCCTATTTTGCCCTACCTAATGATTCTCTCTATTCTTACAGAAAGTACGTTTGCTGACAGTACAAGCTGCCTGAGCGTGGCGCGTCTGAGTGCCTACTTGCCGCCAAGCAACCATGATTCAGCCAACTATAACAACAACCAGTTAGAAAGCAACCAGGCTGCCAAAATGGCTGCCTTGCACCTCAGCAGCTCCACGCAGCTGAGTCCCTGCTGCTCCTCCTCTTCCTCCTCATCCTCTTTCGGTGTCCAAAGGTTATCCCGTGGCCTTCCCTCTAACCTTGATGCCGACCTACGCTTTCACCCGGTGCGTGGCGCCGATGTGCTTCTGTCCAGTGACCGGGCTATGGCCTGCGTCCACTCCTCAGATGGTATTCGGACTTTGGTGTTCAGTGACAGGCCCATAAGACTTGGTGAGACTCTGTTTGTGGAGGTGAGTCACATGGGCCCACCTTGCCTTGGCATGCTCCTGTTTGGCATGACTTCATGTGACCCGGGCACATTGCACGCTGCAGAGTTGCCTGCTGAACCTGATGCTCTCCTTGATCGTAAGGAGTACTGGGTGGTGCACCGCGGTCTCCCTGCGTCTGCACCTGGCGACGTGCTCAGCTTCATGCTTCTACCTGACGGAGAAGTGCATCATGGGATTAACGGGGTAGCACGTGGACGCCTGCTGTGTGTCGACTCCTCTCAGGCTCTTTGGACCTTCTTCGCTCTGCGGGGCGCCATCAACCGTCTCAGGATATTAGGCAAGTATCAGTGTCTAGAACAATCATTAGCTTTTATTGACCATTTTTTTCAAACATTTTAATTGATGCCTTCTTCAATATCACCTTGAGATACAATGTAAAATATCAGTGCAGGTTATGTCTAGGTTAGCTGAACAGGTTATTAAGTGGTCTGAAATAGAGCTCTGCTGTGAGTGGACTTTGCTTGTTCCTGTCATTCAGTTCTCTCATCGCTGGAGAATAGGCGTTACTGGCCTGTCTCATTACGCTGGTTTTCTCCAAGGCTTTTTATGCCCCCAGAAATAGCTCCTTGCACATCCTTCAGTCTGCCTTATTATGGGATGCTATTGTGCTCTGTGTTATTGCTCCAAAATAAGACCCTGAGCCCAATTATGTGATTTGTATGCAGCATATGCTGGCCATGAGCTTACATAGACTGATATATCAGTCAGCAGTGTATAAACTGTTGAAAACACAATTAAACAAATGCCATGTCCTGTATGATATTTTGTGTTCCTGGCTTTTAGAAGCAGACCCTGAAGGCAAACATTTAAAATGTAAACACTGATGTCACATGGCCTGTTTTTTTGGCAATGCAGAGTGTATCATAATATGTACATAACAGGTATACCTACCATGGGGACCATGTTTACTTTCAGATTGTTTATTTGTGACCTAAATGAAAATCATGTTTAGCAGCTGGCAAACACACTGGTTTATAGTTCTGCATTGGAGTCTGTCTGGTAGCTGTATTGGGGTTTAGAGATATGGAGAGGGCAGAGGCCATCTAATGTGCACACTTTTAAAATCTGAACAGTGCACTGTCTATATCTTCAGTGATGCTTCAGGGAAATGCTGAATGGTTTCGAAGCAAGTCTAAACCCAAGAAGTCACAAAACAAGTAATTCATGTGTCTGGAGCGAGAGAAGGGTCGAGATGCAGCTTTGCTCGTCAGTGTGGGCAGGAAATGAATGTACACTTCATATAAAGTGTACATTCATATATATATTCATATATATATACACTTCATATATATATATATATATATATATATATATATATATATCACTAAAAATATGACGTTGCCAAGCTACAGCAATGTCTGCAGCTCAATATTGTTTTCTGTACTGTTTTGTAAGGTCTGAATGTGATTGTACTTCAATAACACATGCACAATGCCCGTACTTGTCTATGACTGCCCCCTAGCTTGGCGATTTTAATACCTAATTTCACAGTATCTGTGATTTAGAGCACAGATGGAGTGATACTTGGTGTTTTCCCCTCCAGTAATTCACTTATTCTCTCCACCTTTTATGCAGTGAAACCATAGTCAAGTCAAATCTGATGAAATATATGATCTTATTGTTAGGAACACAGGGAGCAACTCGCTAACTAGTGAAATGGTCTTGATTGGCTAGGGCTTAAATTAAATATCTAGCTGGTGCTACCAGTCCTAATGTAACTGGCTCTACATGGTGTAAATAACACGCTCATGTGAATTTCTATATTATAGTTGGGAGGCCAATGAGGAATTTGCTCACAAATTCAGAATAGGGCTACCAGAAAACAGCCTGCCAGCCCCAGAAACCATCGTATATCATGTTTTATACTTGTGATAATTAGTGCCTCTTTTCACTTGCCTTTTAAAATAACAGTTACACAGCATTCAGACCTCAGCATTCACAGCGCAGTGATTTTCTCTCTCTCTCAATTTTCCAGGAACACTGCTGGCAAGTTCATCAACCTCTCCCTCTGTATCCCATGGCACAGCGTCCGATGACAGCGACTCTGACCTGACTTTTAGTGTCAACAGATCCTCATCTGCCTCCGAGTCCTCACTGGGTGAGTGAACATACAAATCTCTCAGTGTTCATTTCAGAATGATCTAACTGCTCTTTGCAGCTAACCCTTCACCCTTAACCGTTCCCTTTGAGCGCCATTTTCTGTTCAGGGCCAAATTGAATCATGTGCTGCTAATATGAAACAAGGCTTTTTATTTATTTATATAGCAAATTTTCTGGCCATTTGAGGCTATAAGAAGTGAAAAGTATAATAAAAAAATGGATATTTTAAAATTAAACAAAGCCTAACTTTGTCAGTGGTGGCTTAGTGAGCTACTGACCCTTAATCCTCAACTGTTTATCTTAAAAAAGCTGTCTGCCAAATAAGTAAATGTTTTAGCTCCTGTTACATTACCACTCTCACTGTGCAAACAAATGTAGCTTCAGGAGGATTGCTCTGTTTTAAAAGTAATTATATACAACAAAAATAGATATCCCGGATCTCAATGAACAGATTGTTTACATGGGGAGTTTATAAAGGAAAAAACAACACTCAGCAGTGTATGTGTGTTTGTTAAATTACTCCAATATTCACAGCCATATGCTAGAACCCCATGTACAGATACAGTATTTAGTGGTGGTTTTGCACTAATGCAGAATTTTCACTGGCCTATATGCAATGCTCTCACTATTCTAAATCCTGACATTTCTCTGTGTTTGTCCTCAGTGACAGCCCCCAGCTCTCCTCTCAGCCCCCCAGTCTCACCAAGCCTGTCCTTCCCAGAGACTCCACTAATCAGCAAGAGTGGTGAATGCACAGTGTGCTTCGATCAGGAGGTGGACACAGTCATTTACACATGCGGACACATGTGTCTGTGTCACGAGTGTGGACTCAAGCTAAAGAAACAGATCAACGCTTGCTGCCCGATCTGCCGGAGACCCATCAAGGACGTGATCAAAACTTACAGGCCATGAGAAGATGCAGAACTCTAAAAGCAGCTGAGAACCAGCTTGAACTTAGCTTGATTTCAGGACCGTTCTGTAGCTTTGACTCCTGTAGCGTAACCTCACTCTGTGTCCCCACGCTCAATTCTACCCCCCAAAAAAACACCACTTCCCCTTCCCGATCCAGATGCAGTGGAACAACACGAGGTTTGTCTGATGCTTGCTCAGACATTTTAGTGCCTTTGACATCTGTCTCTAAAGCATCGCCTCCTATCCTGACAATCATATTTGATAAATTGTGGTATACAGAATATATGATTTTTATCAGAGGGACACTGAGAGACTTGTTTAAAGCAACTTACAGATGTAAACAGATTTAAAAAAAAAAAATATATAATTATTTTGGTTTGATATTTTAAAAATAAATATGTGTTTCCAGTTGTGGAAAATAGCTAATAAAAGAAATCCATTCATATGTATAGTGAAAGATGAGAGGACATTTATTGCACTTAACTGAGTAAAGTATATCTGCAGATAGACGGCACCTAAAGGCATTTCTCTAAAAAATAAACCATGGATTTTAGGGAAATACAGAACAAAATATTTTTGTATTAATGCTGTATGATTATGTGAAGGGTATGTATCCAGTAAAATTCATTCTTTACTGAGGGAACTCTCTAAACTTTATCATTTAACGCAGAATCTCTGCACAGTAAATAGAAGCTGTAAAGTCTAATGGCGTTGACTTTCAACCACAGAGTACACAAAACACTAGAAGAGTGTTCTCTATAGGCCCGACTTTGACTTTTTCATTTTATTGTCTTCAGAAGTAATCAAAAGCTGTAAAATCATTAGCCCCTTTATTAACAATCTTAAGGAAAGAAAGGTTTTTCAAAAGGTTAGTTAATGGTTTGAGATTAAATAAGGGTTACTAAGCTTCACTCAGTTGTAGGGTTATACATGTGTGACTGCAGGTCAAAATGGTAATTGAGCTTTTTTACCTGTATTAAATGTCATTTTAGACAGCATTAAATATCACATATCTGCATTTGCTGAACATATGCTTGTTGTACGTGTGACTGTCACCAAAATACGTAATGTGATTTTCTACAAATACATTGACAATCAAACACAGGAGTGTCTTACCTTGCTCCTGGAGATAACTCTCTCTCTACTGTTCACCCTAATTTCTGTTAAATTAGGGCTTGAATTAGACCAACATTAAAATGGATCAAATTAAAAACAATTACAATTGTTCTCAGGAAAGTGTTGACATGCACACTGCTTAATGTAGGCCATTTACACAATGTGTTTGGATAAAGTGTGACTTTTAAATAACAACTCTAGATCCACCTGTACCTGGCCAATCAGTAGCAAATAAACCTTCTTTGCTTGTGATATTTATACCCTTGCACAGAAAATTTTATTCAGTTTGTGACCTAAACACATGTAGTTGTACATGAAGAAGCTGCTTAATGCACATAGATGTCTGTGGCTCAATTCTATTACAGACAACACAGACTTCTATACACCAGATCTGGCGGAGATCTTCACTTTAATGCAGAATTAAAACGGAAAACTCAAATCGCATAAGAAAAATGATAAATCTAAAACAGTTAAAAAAACATTCCATATTAAAGATTGTCCTTTCACAGATTATAATCAGGGCATGCATTATATTTCTAGCTCACACATACACTGAACATTTTAACACTGCTGGTATCGTGGTGTGTTTCAGCATTCCCCTTTTCTGACCATGTACGTGTTGAGATGATTGAACCTGTAGAAAAGGGGAAAAAAAGTGCTGGGTTTACACTTGCTGCAGTGCAATCATTATATACACCTACCAGGCATAACATTATGACCACCTGCCTAACATTGTGTTGGTCCGCCTTTTGCTTCCAATACAGCCCTGACCTGTGGAGGCATGGACTCCACTAGAAGGTGTGCTGTGGTATCTGGCACCAGGATGTTGGCAGCAGATCCCTTAAGTCATGCAAGTTGCAAGGTGGGCCCCACCTTGCCGCTTACAAGACTTTAAGGATATTTACAGGACTTAAAGGATACTTTGGATAGATACTGACCACTGCAGACACCACACAAGAGCTGCAGTTTTGGAAATGTTCTGATCCAGTCATCTAGCCATCACAATTTGGCTCAAATCCTTACGCTTGCCCATTTTTCCTTCTTATAACATCAACTTTGAGGACAAAATGTTCACTTGCTGCCTAATATATCCCACCCATTAACTGGTGCCATGATGAGGAGATAATCAGTGTTATTCACTTCACCTCTCATTGCTCATGTTATGCCTGATCGGTGAATGTTCATACAAGCACTTTTGTTGTGTTCTTCATTAAAAGAAAGGATACCAAAGTCACATTAGGGGCTGAAAAACTCCTCAGGGACCCTGAGTCAGACCATGTTTTTGTTCTACTCCCAAAACACCTTGGTCAGGTAACTGAGACCCGCAGAGCTCTTGATTACCCAGTTCAGGTTTAGAATTGGGACAGAACAAAAACAGGTCTAGCTCCTGATCCCCATGGATTCGAGGGAGAATTGCCTGGTTAAAGAAGTGAGATTGGGAGATCTGGGGTATATATTTTTTTAAAGCTG
The DNA here is from genome assembly GCF_019097595.1 of Hemibagrus wyckioides. Taxonomy (NCBI): domain Eukaryota; kingdom Metazoa; phylum Chordata; class Actinopteri; order Siluriformes; family Bagridae; genus Hemibagrus; species Hemibagrus wyckioides. Next base: position 9,342,301 of record NC_080717.1, on the reverse strand, counting down.
CAATCAGTAGAGCACAGGTTCCTGGTCCTGGAGTACCCCCTGTTCTCAGCAAGATAGAATCTAATCAGCTGATTAAGAGCCTGGGTTCAGGTGTGTGTGTTACAGCAGGGAAAAGTGAGGTTTGAAACCTGTGAGGTAGAAACTTTTACCTCATCTCAAAGCAGAGCATGCACTCGTTTGGATAGGTCTTCCCATCGGAGCCGCACACAGGGTCATACTCGCGCGTGCAAATCGGGAAGGTATATCTTTCGCAAACAGGCTGTCAAAACAAACAAATCATTACACAATACTGAAACCTACGCCAAACTGAAAAGACCAGCTACTTATACACCTACCCCTGGTGATTTTCCGTTGCCTGTGATAGCAGCTGCTTTAGTCAAAGCTACAAGAAAACAATGGAAACTTATTATTTTTTATTTATGCCTATAAACTATGTAACATACATAGCGTTGGCGAGCGTCAACAACTCATCCTCTTACGCATAGAGACTCTTGTCGAGTCCAGATGTACAGCTATTGTATTAAACGAAATGTACATGTATTAAACGAAACCGACAAACTACTACTTTCTTTTTTGGATCAAACTTTTTAGACTACCTACAATTCCAAATACTACAGGTGACATGCTCTGGTATAATTATTATTGGGAACATCCTGCAAAAAAACTCGCCAGCTTTACCAAGACCTTTATATCAAATATTAGATATATTATAATATAAGAAATAAGAGACTCACCAGCCACAGAGAGAATGACGAGAAAGATCCGCACAAACATGATGAACTCACTCAGACGCTGTGAAAAGGCTGGACTGAAGGTCAGGGTAGTCTCAGCCTCACACGCCACGCCCACTTACACCGTTGGCTGCACGTCCGACGCACGTGGCACAGAAAATTGGGACCGCTTCAGGAGTTTCAAAGTCGCCATCTGATTGGTTGGATTCTACTATAGGCTTTTCATCTGACCACAGTCTCATTGTCTGGCTAGTCTATTAAACGAGCCTTTACAATGAAGTATGATAAATAAAAAGGAAAGAAGTTTTCCATCTCACATGAGAGTAAAATCCACTTTAAAGGGTAGTTCCAGTGCTAGAAGAGTGTTTTGTGTGTATACAGAATGATGATGGAGAGATTGCATCAAATTTTATTGATAGATAACATCTTACCCTAGGATCATAACATCACATTTTACATTGTGTTTGTTATTTGCAAATCTGTTTTTTAATAAAACTTGTTCAATATTAAAACATCACAGTGCCAGAAATGAAGAAGTGGTACCTCAGTGCTTAAGGCATTGAGCAAAGTCCTTAACCATCTAATGCTCAGGTGTATAAATAAGATTAATGTAGGCTGCTTTGAAAAAGTGTGTCTATCCAAATGCCATAAATGTAAATATTTGTATTGAGAAATACATTAAGCAATCCTAGATTAATAGTATTTTGATACTGTCTGCACTTTTCTCAGAAAATTGTTTACCTCACCAATGTACACACACTGATCAGGCATAACATCATCATGGCACCTGTTAGTGGGTGGGATATATTAGGCAGCAAGTGAACATTTTGTCCTCAAAGTTGATGTGCTAGAAGCAGGAAAAATGGGCAAGTGTAAGGATTTGAGCGAATTTGACAAGGGCCCAATTGTGATGGCTAGACAACTGGATCAGAGCATCTCCAAAACTGCAGCTCGTGTGGGGTGTTCCCGGTCTGCAGTGGTCAGTATCTATCAAAAGTGGTCCAAGGAAGGAACAGTGGTGAACCAGAGACAGGGTCAAGCGAGGGGAGCGAAGGCTGGTCCTTGTGATCCGATCCAACAGATGAGCTACTGTTGCTCAAATTGCTGAAGAAGTTAATGCTGGTTCTGATAGAAAGGTGTCAGAATACGGTGCATGAAGCGGTGCATGAAGGGTCAGGGCTGGTTTGTCAGCAAAAGGAGGACCAACACAATATTAGGCAGGTGGTTATAATGTTATGCCTGGTCAGTGTATAACAAGCCTGTAGTTAGTCTTGTGATGTCTTTCACACAATAGTTTATCAAATTCAATTTTGTACATTGCTCTGGATAAGGCTGACTGCTGTAAATGTAATGTAAACATGTAGCAAATAATTACTGATTTTCCACCACATTTAAAAAACAAGGAAACAAAATCAAAGAATCCAACTCTTTAGAAATGCTTGGGCACAAACATCATTTTTTTTGTTGGTCCCAGAGAATCTTACACTGCACATTTTAGTGTTTTTTTTTTTTTTGCTTTGGCTTGAAAGACCTGTTAATTTGCTAATGGCCTGGATAAGGGTGGGGTTAGAGAAGGAAAAAAAACAAAAAGGGCTGTGTGAGATCAGGGTTCGGAAACATTCTCGTCTGTGGATTTGAATGATTTTCTTGAGCTAACAGATCGTACTGATCCTGGCCATTTACTCCTGAGTTTATTCAGATGTAATTGTGCAGGGAACCCGAAATATGAAAAGCACACAAGAACACAACACACCCTTCTCAATTCTGTTCTCAAATCCCCTGGTACTAATTTAGTAGAAATTTCTTTCCATTAAAACTTAAGTCTACTGCTTCTACATTGTTTTGAACATCACATAATATAGAGAACAACCAAGGACTTTTATGGTCTAAGAGTAAATATCTGATACTCACTTAGAGATGCTTTTTCTGGGCAATTGTTCCCCCCCCCCCCCCCGTGCCAACTTGAAACACATTTTAACAGAACATTCATTTTTACAAATGTTTCAATCATGGAACAGATGCAGACAAGCCAGAAATAATTGAACTATGGATATTTTTATGGATATGAAAAATTATGGATACATTTTAATCATTGTTTACTGACATACCACAATGCTGTTAAATTCTTTATAACCCTGACAACAGTTCATTAGATTATATTAACATGCTAATAGGTTATCACTTCTACAGTAATAAGACAAATATGTACAGCTCCACATAGACAAAACAAATGTAATTTATGAGAGTTAAGTTTGTGAGGAAACATTTATTCCCCCATTTGTAGTCTTCACTGCCACTACTTTGTAACAGGCAGAATTAGTGCTGTTTATTATGTTAAATGCTTGGGAATGATGAGCTTTGTCGCTTACTTTTATTAAAAAAAGAGTAATAAAAACGACATTAAAAAATATATACTTATGACTTCTGCCGGCATTCAAGCAATATGCATTTTATTCCTTATACACCTTATTCTTGTATTTTCCATATTAAAATGTTGATTTTGTCCGGGTTGAAAAGAACAGCTGTGTAATTTAGTCCAGTTCTTATAATGTTTCTTTTATATGCTACAAGGCTGCTTGTCCTGTGTGATGGGCAACAAATTACACAACGTGACTTAACATTCCTCTGCAATGTCAAATCTGAGCCTATCAAATGTTCCGAAGCATGGGTGGCGTAAACTGTGTGACCTTATGAATGAAACTAGGCTGTGAACTAAAAGGTGGACACAAATGATCTAGAGGACAGAGTACTAAACAGTTACTAAAATAACGACATGCATAATGCATGGGATTTACAGTGGGTGCTTGGACGGAGAGACCTAGATACACCAATACCTGCCACATTAGTAATAAATAAGCCTTTCACTTGTGATGTTTATACTCAGAAAATGTACAAAAAAAAAAAAAAAAAAAAATGTTAAAAGTTTATTGTGGTGACCTACAATTGTAAATAAAAGGCCCTTAATGAGCATGGACTTCGACAGCTCCATAAGATTACAGACAATACAATTCTATGCACTGGATCTGGCAGAAATCTTCACGTCTTCCATATATAATTGAAAGTTAAAAGCCAAAACAGGGGTAAAGGACAAATATGGAAAAATTAAAAACTGTCTTCACAGATTAATCAAAAGAGACATGCACTATAATTCCAGCTCAAAACACATTTGAACACTGTTGGTGTTTCAACATTCCCCTTTTTTGACTATGTAAGTGTTGAGATGATGTTGCCTGTATAAAAAAAAAAAAAAAGGGGGAAGAAAACACTCAGCTTGAGAGAATAGAAAATATTTCACAATTTGAGCAGGAGAAACACCATCAAGTACAGAACAGGGTTTGAACACTGTGCAAACTTACACATTTACAAAGCAGAGCATGCACTCGTTTGGGTAGGTCTCCTCATCGGAGCCGCACACAGGGTCATACTCGCGCGTGCACATGGGGAGGGTGTATCTTTCACAAACAGCCTGTCAAAACAAAGTTATTACGCAATACTGAAACCTAGCAGCACGCCAGACAGACATGAGGAGACTTGGAAAAACTGTTCATCCTCCCACCTCCATTGACCGTGCCTCACTTGGAACAGTAGCCGCTCTTGTGAAAGCTAAAGGAAACCATGCAGAAGGTCAAGTTTAGGCCAGCGTAAAATTCAGTTATTTAACCACGTGGGTGCGCGTGCTTGAACCTATATGCTCAAAAGTAATTGAAGTATAGTCATACACTACTTTCACATATAGTCCAACAAATGTAGGCAATATGTAAAGGTTACAATAATATTATTTTATATATATATATATATATATATATATATATATATATATATATATATATATATATATATATATATATATATATATATATATATATATATATATATATATATATATATATATATATATATATATATATATATATATATATATATATATATATATGTGTGTGTTAAGGGGGGGGGGGTCAACATCACCCATCATCATCTTACACAGACCTACAGGTTATAGAGCCAAAAAAACTCACCAGCCACGAAGAGAAAGACAAGAAAGATCCGCAAAAACATGATGAACTGACTCAGACTCCGAGAAGATGCTGGACTGAGGGTCAGGTCCAAGCGCACTCCTACTTATCACACCAGCTCCTATCACTTCACCTCAGATGAAAGTATTCCCAAAGATACCAAACTCAACAAAATAATCTCAACGCTAAAACACCCCTTTGCGTGAAAGACCGCATTTGAATGTTTTCCCTGATCCCAGCACACCTGATCCAATTAACCAGCTAATTAACAGAAAACACTAAGATGTGCAGGACACTGGGTTCTCTTTGACTAGAATAAGACCTAGAAAGTATTTCCCTAAGCACGCGGGAGAAAAACTGCACGACAAAAAAAACCCTATTAATGTCATCTAAAAATTTGAGAATTGAGGTCATTCACAAACATCGCTTTCAAAATGTGACTGGAAAAAGTGCAGTTGTGTAGTTATCTAGTCAGCGAGATTGTGTGTGCGTGCGTGTGTGTGTGTGTGTGCGTGTGTGTGTGTGTGTGTGCGTGTGCAAATCCCACAGGAGCAGGAGTTTCTGAACTACTCAAAGCAGCCTATCTGATATCTACATCCACGTCATGATCAAAAGTTCACTCTTTTTCCTATTGTTATATTTGATGTAAACATGCAGCGCTTGATCTGTATCTGTATACACATAACTGCATGAACGAGCAGGTGCACAGGGGTTCCTAATAAAGTGGGTGCAGTGTGTATACAGTAACCATGCATTACTATTTGCTATTTTTGAAACTGCATTTTCTAAAAAATATTTTTAAATAGAAGTTGTGTTCAATTCTTTTTAATTAAAAAATATCCATATACATAAAAAATGGACAGTGTTGGCATGTCGGTACTGTGAGTAAAAGCGCTGCAGAAAATAGTCTGATAATATTCTTTCAGTTTATATATATATATATATATATATATATATATATATATATATATATATATATTTGTGTGTGTGTGTGTAATAAAAATAAACAAAATTGCGTACTATTAAATTTGACATTTTGGACGTAGCAAATTTCAGGCTACAATAACATTATTATAATAAGTATCAAATGCTAATAATAATAACAATAATAATAATAATAATAATAATAATAATAATAATAATAATAATAATAAAGAAATTGCAACTTTTATGGAAGTGAAAACAAATACGATATAATTATGAAATATTGGGTGTTTTTCTGATGCACAGAGAGAGAGAGAGAGCGAGAGAGAGAGAAAGCGAGAGAGAGAGAGAGCGAGAGGGTGTGTGTGTGTGTGTGTGTTTGTTTCTGGAGGGGGGACTTTTATTATATTAAATGACGCCATTTTTTGTTTAGTGTCTTCTTCACACTTTCGAGGACGCATTGGAGCAGGAAAAAACGCTCAGTGAAACCTTTCCTATGTCCAGATCGAAATATGAAAGAAATTTGTCTTGTAAAATCATGACCCTGTTATAGGACAAGTCTGTTCTTGACGGTAAGAGCGTAGCAAAAGCCAAATTACTACAAAATTAGCTTTTGTAGCTTAGTGAGTAATTGTTTTGTGTCCTCGGTCCTAATGTGTTTATGTTGGTCTTTAATCCTGTTTCCCATAATGAAATAAACACCTCTTTACAGTTTCATCTTTATCTCTAAATGATCCATATATTAGTCCATATGTATTAGATCAGATCTCACTGTTTACTGTTTTCATGTTTAAAGAGCAGTTTGACAGATTGTTTGTTATGAGAAACAATCTAACCCTCTAGTAGAGTTTCTTATGTCTGACCAAACATTGTTGGCTTTTAGAGTTGAAGTATATGATTATCTTTCTTTTCTGGCCAAATCGAGTTGGATGCCACTTTATTTAGTAAAAATGCTGCATCCTTTTTATTCCAGCCAACAGAAAGCAGTGGGACTTCTGCTGTTCGCTCATATCTAGATTGAATTACAACTCCTATACACTGTATTAGTGTAGTTAGTTTATGATTGGAAACGTTGGAACCACACAACATTTTTTTCCCTAGTGGTAAAAGGAATAAAGTTTGGAAGAAGGGGCAAAATACATTCTGTATATATAATAATGATCTACACTGTCTTTCAAGCCATATATCTAATTAAATCATTTCTACTGACTACTGACACTGATCAGCCATAACATTCTGACCACTGAGAGGTGAAGTGAATAAGACTGATTATCTCTTCATCATGGCACCTGTTAGTGGGTGGGATATATTAGGCAGCAAGTGAAACTTTTGTCCTCAAAGTTGATGTGTTAGAAGCAGGAAAATGGGCAAGCTTGAGCATCAGAACTGGACCAGGGAGCAATGGAGGAAGGTGGCCTGGTCTGATGACTCACGTTTTCTTTTACATCAGATGGATGGCTGGGTGTGGGTGTGTGTGTGTGTGTGTGTGTGTGTGTGTGTGTGTGTGTGTGTGTCGTTTATCAGGGAAACACATGGCACCAGGATGCATTATGGGAAGAAGGCAAGCCGGTGAAGGCAGTGTCATGCTTTGGGCACTGTTCTGCTGGGAAACCTTGGGTCCTGCCATCCATGTGGATGTTCCTTAAAGACGTACCACCTACCTAATCATTGTTGCAGACCATGTACACCTTTTCATGGAAACGGTATTCCTGATGGCTGTGGTTTCGTTCAGCAGGATAATGCACCGTGCCACAAAACAAAAATGGTTCAGGAATAGTTTGATGAGCACGACAACGAGTTTGAGGTGTTGACTTGGCCTCCAAATTCCCCAGATCTCAATCCAATCCAGCATCTGTGACAAACAAGTCCGATCCATGGAGGCCCCACCTCGCAATTTAATAGATCTTCTGCTAACATCTTGGTGCCTGATACCACAGCACACCTTCAGGGATCTAGTGGAGTTCATGCCTGGACGGGTCAGGGCTGTTTTACCAAAACAATATTAGGCAGGTGGTCATAATGTTATGCCTGATTGGTGTACATGTGAGCCCATTGAAAAGCCAAGACTATAAAATATGACAAATACCATGTAGCGTTCATGACTTGCATGTTGTAAGAGCTCTTTGAGGAAGTCTCTCTTACATGCTGAATCTTACCCGTGGTACTTTTTAAGGAATTGTAGTTAAATACTAGCTATGTTCATTGTACAGTGATCTTGTGACTCTTCCTTTTTTCAAACGTGTCTTTGAGTTTGTGATTACAGTGCACTCATGTCAGCTGTAATAATCAGCATTAAAATGAGCCTGCTGTATTTATTTTGTGTTACAGGTTTTGGGCACTTGCTGAGGTTTCTGCAGAAAAAGGTGCTTCTGCGACCCTCTGCATTTGTGCTTTTACTGTCACAGAATGTCACAGGTTAGTTAAACCTTGACTTGAGCTTGGATAATTCATTAGAACATCTGCTGGAAATTGCATACGACTAGTCTGAAAGTTATTGCAGGCTTATGATGTAACTGTATGTATGTAATTGTCCCTGCCATTATTTAAATAATATCCTCCCAGGTTACTATATGAAAGAGCTCACAGCCTCAGGCCTTCATCACTTGGTAGAACAGGATGGATCAAGAAAAGCGGGATAAGTTGTCCAAGTTGGTGGAGGAGTTGACTACCTCTGGAGAACCACAGCTGAATCAAGCAAAAATGAAGGTTGTGAAGAAGATTTGCAAGTATGAAGGTTTTCAGTAAACACACCCCTATTTCATATGAGGTTTATCTGATGCCTTCTGTGTATGTGATGCTATTTCATAAATGCTGTCCTTCCTTTATACAGACTTTCCAATGACTACATTGACCATTTCTATCACCTCGTCATGACCCAGCTAAATCAGGACCATGCAGAAGTTCGCTTCTCTGCCTTCCAAATGGCTACCGAGCTTTTCAGCCGTTCTCATCACTTCAGAACTCTCTTGGTAACAAACCTACAGGAATTTCTGGAGCTAACGGTAGAGACGGATGTTGAGCAGCCATTGCCTCCTCCGAAAGAGGTAGCCAGGAAGCTGAAGACCCAAGCTATCCAGACTGTACAGACCTGGCAGACCATGTACGGGGAAGCCTACAAGAAGCTGGCTTTGGGTTATCACTTTCTAAAGCAAGTTAAAAAGGTAAATTATGTCTGATACTTAAATATAAATTTATATAGATAAATCTATCTATACTATGAAGTGCCATTACCACAGATTTTTTTTATTCACGTGTCCTTCCTTATTTTCCCTAGGTAGACTTTCAGGATGTTGAAGCAAGATCACTGGCTGAACGAAGGAGACAGGAGGAGAAACAGCAAAGACTGGAGAGGATTTATAAGGAAAAGCTTGAAAAGGCCAAGCAGGAGATGGATGGTAGACCAGCTTTTTACAGTTTTCCTGTTCTAGCTGTTCTCCAAGCCGAAATGTTTGTATTTTTGTGTGTTTTTAACATTTTTAACACTGTTTGTAAATGACCTTTCCCCTCAGAAATGGCTAATGAGATTGAGGAATCTCTGACGGAGATGAACAACTGCATGACCTTGATCATGCCAGACACTTTCAATTTTTTCAGCTCAGAGCTGACAGCAGTCCGAGAAAAGACCACCGAAGTTAGTCTCCAGGACACAGACGTCTGTGATGAACAGCCTTGCTGCAGCAAAGACCTTAACAAAGAGGGTGAAAGGATAGCAGAGGAAACTAATGCTAAAGAAGAAAATGAGGACTCTAGTGGAGAGAGCGACATGGAGGAGGGTGTGGACAAGGACGTGTTTATCCGCAGCTCTGGACTGATGTTCCACACCTATCGGCTCGATCTGAATGTGTCCGCAGGTCAGTTGGCTTTCGGTCGCTTATGATTACTGTTCACAGCCCAGTGCATGTTGTGGGCTATACAGTATACAGCAATGAAAGTGGCCTGATTTAATGCCATGAATGCTTCTAGTCCCATCATTTGAGTGCCACAGTGAAATGTAGAACATATAATCAGTTAAATAAAGCCAGTCTATCATGTTGAGGACACAGCAAAGAAATGTTAACATTAACTAAGCTAGCTAACAGTGTTAACTATAATAAACACTAGTTACAACATTCCTCTGAAGGTACATCCTAATTTCCAGAAACACATGAAACAGCCTACTGATGCATAAAAACCATGGATAATGTTTTGATATGTATTTCTCATGATGTGAGTCTAGATGGTAGAGGATAACAGCATAATTATTTTTCGTATATAATGTCAGTTTCACAAAATTGATAGATTTTTATTTCCGAGATTAGTGTCTAAGTATTTCCCACTGTGTCTAAATGTGTGCATAAGAAGTCTAATGTAAACCTGATCAGCATCAAACCAAATAAATAAGTTATTTCATTTATATGGCCAAGTTTAAATAGCTTATAGGTTTTAACTCTGCACAGAAATTTAATAGAACATTTGTGCATTAACTAAAGAAATTTTAAATATGAAAAAAGTCATTCAGTTTGGAATGAAGCTGAATAAACGGAGAATGGGAAATCACTTCTGTTTTCCACAGCATCATCTTTTAATCTGGGTAACACTTCATTAAAGCCAGCACTAAGTGACCAATCCGTTGTGTTTTAAGCTGTAGTGTGCCATATACTCCTTAGTGTGCCATCCTCTGACCCTGTTGTCATGTATAAGAAACGGTCATGTTAAGGACAAACCCTTCTTCACAGATCTGAATGTGAAAGAGACGGAGGAGAATGAAGCAGTAGTGAACACTATGAGAGATCTGCACAGGGTCATCAGTAGTAAATATCTTCCTGCCACGCAGTCCTGGATTCAGGTAAGCCTCCAAAGTCTAGATTTGATTAGCTGGAATCGAATAAAAACAGAATTATCAGATTAAAAGGTATGCATCACTCAAATAGCTGCTCTTTGTGCGGGTTCTGTGGTTTATTCAGTACCATTTACTCCATCCTTTAATGGAACACAATAGGACCACCGCAGAGCAGGTTTTAATTGAGTGATGGAGTATTCACAGTGCAGCAGGGACTTTAAAATGGTAGAAGCATGGCGTGTGGGTTGAGCCGCTATGAGTGGATCAGGCACAGCGGCATTACTGGGATTTTTAAAACAGCTCTGTTACTCCTAAGTTGAGCATGGTTCACAGGTGGTGCTGTGGTCAGAAAGTGATACTGATGAATGGATAAACAAATACAGGTAAATATAATGTCCAGTTTCTAACTGTGCACTTGTTAGGAGAATATTGGTCGAGTGATGTCGAGTCTGAAGTGACCCTTTAATGTTGCTTTTCCACTGACCAGTGGAACATGTGAATAGAAACACATGAGGTGCAATCAGTACCTGTATATCTCCAAAATGTGTCTATATGGTGGGCTTACAGGATATAATGGCCACTCTATGTAAGATCAAAACTATAGACTATAGAAGTAACACAACCTCTGCAGTAAACCAGGTGTCAACAGGAAGGTAGTCATTTATATAGGTTCAAAAAGATATCCTTCTTATTAGATGTCTTGGAGACACAATCTGGACTTGCTGTGTGTTTGAAAAAGGTCCTGTGGCACAGGACATGTTGCTACAAATGCAATCATGCCACAGTACATCCTCAGTACATCCTCAACCCCATTCATTTAATGTTATTTAATGTAATTATCACTTAAATTATACAGTAAGCTTTGTATTTGAAGTTATGTTTGAACTAAAAAAATAGGCAAATAGTAATTATGGTGTGTGAAAACACTTGAGGTTGTAACGTCTCCAAACGTAATTAACATGCAAGGCCTTAACTGAAACTTCGGGACTTTGGGACCGTTACTCGGGTCAAGAATCATTAGGAATCAGCCCTAGTGCTAACGCTGAACGTCTGTGGATTTCTCTAAGCAGCTGACTGAGGATCTGAAAATGAAGCTAATCGATTTCTTCTAAACAGTTCACAACCATTTTTACTGTCTGATGTGATGCCATTTAGATGTGGCAGTTAAGGGGGAACCTTTTGATGTCAAGGCATGATCGGACAGTATGCTGACTAAAAAGGCAAAATAAATGCCCAAATGACAGCAAAGAAAGCAAGACCTAGATAATATCTAGATACCTAGAGGCAGTTTGGGAGCTGTGGAAAAAAAAGTGTTTAAATAAATGAAAGGAAATATTACTAAAGGTATGTTTGGAGGTAAAAAGGAACAGCATTTGATGATGTGGATGGATATTAGACCCTAGATTTTAAACATGCTATGAATGAAAGACAGCAAAATGGGGAAAGTGAAAAAATCTGATTGTGATGGTTAGATAACTGGGTCAAAAGCATCTCCAAAAATATTAGATCATGTGGGGTGTACACAGTTCACAGTGGTCAGTACCTACCGAAACTGGTCCAAGGAAAGATGACCAGTGAACCACGACAGGGTCATGAGCATCCAAGGATCATTAAAGCGAATGGGAAGGGTGAAGGATGGCTTGTGGAATATGACCTAAATTTCCAAGATCGAGGATCTTATGATGTGCTTGACAAACAAGTCTGATCCATGGAGGTACACCCTCACAACTTACTGTACTTGATGGACCCTTGCTAACATCTTCATGTCAGATACCAGCTGATTTGGGCCAGTATTAGGTGGTTTTAATGTTATGGCTGATCAGCGTACATGCACTAAATCTTTATATAATTTGAAATGTGATTTAATCTCCAGGTTTTTACGAAAGTTGGTGTGGATGAGCAGCTGATGAGACGCGCCACTGACCTCAAAAAGTCTCTTGAGAAGGTTTTGAGGAAACATGATGAGCTTCATATAGACTACAAAGCAAGGCAAAGAAGAGTGGTGAGTTGCATTACAGGTTTTTTTTTTCCCCTCTGTGTGCAAACTGATAATAAACTCTCTTTCAGGAAGCCAAGACAAGCAACCTAAATCTGTTTCATCGAAATCGGTGTGATTTTTAAAAAAAATTTTTTGCTTTCAATGACTTCGCCAGGCGAGGGCGCCATTTCACAACACATGAAACTAATGCTTTGTTGCGGTATATGCAATGGAAGATAATTCTGAAGTATATCCTGATAAAGACATTCACACAGAAAAGGCATGTGAATTTTTTACTATCCCTCCAAGTCACATAACGTTTTAGGTCTTTGATTCTGGAAATGAAGTTTTAGATGCTGGATGTATCACATTTCAGTAGTCGCTTTCAGAGACATTTAAATTGAACCCCAATTCTGAGCACACGGTTATCAAGATAATGGCGAAAATCCGAACTTAAGCGCCACAGCAATGGACACACTGAACATTTGCAAATGTGAGTATATTGCTGAAGCACCATGCATCAGACCTGAGATTAGCTCAGCGGGCTGTTAATGGAGATCGGCGCGCTGCAGGGCCGAATGGGACACACCTAGCAGCTAGGAGACACATCATTATGACACATGATATCTGCCTTTAAGTGAGCAAAAAGGAGCAAGCTAGCGAGAGTGAACGCAGGCAAGTGACAGTGACAAAGCGCCTTACTGCACCCTGTAAAGGTTTATCACTGTTAGCGGCCATTTCCAATGCAAAAAGCCAAAGCTTTGTGATAAAGCAACAACTTAAAGTCCTTTATCATAATTAGTTTTTCTTTTTTTATCCTTAAAAGCATTCCATTACTTTATTCCCTTTATTGTGGCCGACATGGGATAGAATATTTATTTATTTTTTTTGTTAAACTCCTGCTGACATGGATGAAAATTAAACTGTCCTTCGTATTTGTGTGATTAGTGGCATAGCAAATGTCAGTGATTATTTAAATTTGCAATAATCAGGGCTTGACTCAGGAGTTGAAAAATATATTAAAAAAGGAAATAAACGTAATTACTGAATACGTTATATAGCGCTCATTGTGACTGAATTGTCACTCCTACGTTGTGCATCAGATAAAAGTAGCGATTGACATTTCAGGCAGGGATGTTCTGCACTGCTGTGCTGTGCTGTGATCGCACATCCTCCATTTAATTATTAGTCACAGGGGTTTTGTGTTAAGCCCCCTGAATTTGTAGAGCAGCCACCTTTTCAACTTCCCAAAAGAGGTGCACATTTACCATTCGGCCAGGGGGAATACTGCATTGTTTACATCGATAAGGCATCTTATCTGGATGGTGCGGAAGAGCAATAATTGATGGGTCTCAGTGCGTTTTCTTTCCCCCCATTCGGCAAACGTACGATAAACATTGTCTATCTAGGTTTCTTTCTTCATTCCAAACCTATCAGGGATTCTTTACAATGTGTTTTGCAGTACTGGTAGAAGGGTAATACCTTATTAAGTTAGATGTAAGCAAAGGGCTTGGCTATAAAAGAGACATGATTACATTTTGGATCCAGGCTGGATTATGCTACGGAACACTGTTTGAGAATATAACAAACATTTATTTACGTTTTTAATTAATTTCTTTGCATACTCTTTAAAAGAATCTTTAATAATTTTTATTATAATGGCAAATACCCTTGCTGTAGTACATTTCCTTCAAATGCATAGCTTGCCTGAATTTAAGCCCAGGGGAAAACTGTTAGGGTTCTAGGGGCTTTGAGGTCTCATTTACTGCAATCCCCATGTGGCAGGAGGCTCTGAGAGGGCCCATTAAATTGTAGTAAATTAAGAGACCTTCATCCATCAACTACTGTTTATCTACATCACACACATTTTCAGCAGCCATCACACCAACGTCACTTTTGCTTACCTTTAATCACTGTGTAACCTTCACTTGACAGTTAAAAGCAGCAGATTGTCCTTTTATAATATTATTTTCAAGTATTTCATTTACACACGTTTAAGGACATTAATATCATTTTCCTGGAAGCATACTTTTTCATACAACTGTGTATAATATATTTTTTTTTCTCTCTTTGTATTCCTGAGGTTCTGCACCAAGGTTATTTCGATTAAAGGCAGACAGTCCCCACCTACGAGAACATGTAGCTCAAAATAGGCTTCTGCATTTTGCTAGTCTAATGTATGCAAAGTTGTGTGCTCTTAAAGTGAGTGCTGTCTCGAGGAGCCGCTTTGTGGCAAAGGGACGTTAAATTATATCCAGAGACAATGGTGGGCGACTTCACGAGGTTCTCTGTTTTGGGGTGGCCCGGTGCGCTTTTGTGAGCCTCTGAGCATTTCATTCCTTTCAATAGGCGGCGAGTCTGCCAGTCCATACACCTGAGTTATTGGTTTGCTGTAATAATTTGCAAGACCTTCCCGGTAAGAGAGGAAATTAGCATATAAATAGCAGATGCACGGAGGACCATCACAGCTGAGTACATTTAATTTTTGCTTTATAAGATTGAATGGGTTTTTAAATGCAGAGCCATCAAACTTGGCCAAAGACAAATGAAGTCGAGAGTTCAGTTGTCCGAGGCTGCCTCCTTGGATCTTTTTCTAAAAGGATAACAGACTTGCTTAAAGGAGTGCACATAGCCAGCCACTTCCCTGGGCCCATAGTAATTGAGATTGCTTACAGGGTTAATTAGACCATACAAAATATATTGGAGAGCACAGAGAGTGCTTTGGCCCTGCTGGAATGTGCTTTTCCTCATAAGTGGTGGATATTTAACCGGAACCTCATTATCTGCCCTTCTTCCTGCCAAGGAGATGGAGGTTGACACATCCACCGCACAATCAATAGAGTTCAGTGCAAATGCCTTTAAACGGTCTATTTACAGCACCTGTACTGTTTAATATTCACTTTTATTCTAATGTGGTCATTCAGTTAACGCTTGGAAGGCTCTCTGAATTGCTTTGAGATAACATCTCACTTTTCCATTAAACATTTATTTAATTGATTTCTTAAAATGCTTTAAAAAAAAAAGCTTTCAAGGGCATTTCATAAACTTTTATAAGTGATATTTTTATGTGAAGCTGACCTGCGGCCTATTGCTTATTAAAGTACAGCGTTATAATAATAATAATAATAATAATAATAATAATAATAATAATAATAATAATAATAAGTCAGTATGTGGTGAGTGAATAGGAAATATGAAATTATTGTGCGCTTAACATAAAATGGTGAGATTTATTTTTTTTAAAAATGAGAGAAAACTCTCATAATAAATTGTAAATGATAAAATTACATTAAAATGAAAAGTGGAAAAAGTACATTCAAAATCCAAATGATTAAACACTTGTACAGTTATTTCTGCATCTGATATTATAAAGGGTTACGTTTATATTGGGGTTTTGGTTGCTATGTTTGTTTTTGTTTTTTTTAGCTGTTTTTCACATTAAATTGCACATCTATAAAATTTATAGTTTACAATCTTAAAAACAGAGTTGCGTTATAAGAAAAGGGTTTGTAAGTGTGAGCACACTTTTTAGCACCGAGACATTTTTATCCAGAAACCTGACGGTGAATAAAAGGGGGAAGAGAAAGATAAAGAAGTGTTTATTCCATAAAAGTTATAGAGGCAGCCAAACAAATTGTCTGTTTTAAATGCAAAGGGGACACTAAAAGGTGGACTCCATATGTTAGCCAGGTCTTTGTCAGCAAAAAGCCACCGTATAGAGAGCGATTCTCTGCAGCAGCCGGTTTCCTTGCAGAAGACTTACAGTGCTGCCATCATGAGCTGGCAGTGTAGATGTTATCATGGCAAAATTAAAGTGAATTAAAAATAAAATAATGTTGGCTGGCTAAGAATCTCAACTGGGCTGGTAATCTTGTTCCACAACTTTTTAATCCATCAAGACTGGAAAAAAAGTGCTTTGGATTAAAGAAAAGCACACTTATAAACAAAACTGTAATCTCCTTTTCTGCGATTGCTGGCTGGAAGGAAATCAGAACCACTACTACAGGTTGAAATAATGCTTTAAGACTTTAAGGCTTTTTTTTTTTCTTCTTTTAGTTCTAATTTAGGATGGATCTTTACTTTTTAGTAGTAGTTCTGTTGTGGAAGTTGGGGAATTGTAGTGTTGGAGGATGAACAGAGAATGCTCCTGACTTCTGCAGAGTCACAAATGTTTATGCTCAGTACATTGTAATGGTTATTTATTTTTACTTATTTATTTTCATAAAATGGGAAACAACATTTGTAAGTAGCTTTTTTTTTTTGTTTGTAAAAACAATTGTAGTTTGACATTTGTCCTCACTTTATTTTACTCTTTTGTTTTTTGTTAATTTAATTCATTTGGAATTAATTAATGAATTTTATTTAAAAAAAAAACAAAACTATTTTCTAATTTCAATTCTAAAAAGTTATCACAACTCTATAATGTCCTATTTACGGTCCACAAGAGCGTAGTGGATATTTTTCACATACTTAACCACATTAAACTGGTTTAATTTTTTAGGTTTTATGACAAGATCTCTGCTGTTCTCTGGCCCTCCACCACAGATATTCTTCAGTTTATGACTTTCACATTATTTACCGTCACATTACTAAGCATATACATTAAACAAACGTACCGAACGGGTATAGCTGAGTGTTCAGGTAAGGACGTGATTTCTTGCACAGCTCCAGTAAAAGCTCAGCTTTCGGTGTGTAGTGCGTGCCTCACTCACCCAATGCCACCACCACAAGTAATTGAGACCTCATTCAAAGACAGTTTATACCTTAATCTGCAATTGTCAACACCGGCCGCCTGCAGTAATGAAAAACAAAATAAAAAAGAAAGCAGAGAAATAAAAAGGAATAGGCAAAGCGCACTTTGATCACCCTTTAGTGCCTGATATGGAGGTAATCATGGAGGCAATTAAGCAGAATAAATGGGAAAAAAAAAGCGTGCTTGGGAAGCGCATCTCATGCAATGCCCTCAAAAGGGAAGGGCACACACATTATGTATACTGTTTTATGAAAACGACCCCCATATTTAAAAACTGGCATTCTGTTATGCATTGTAGCACAGGGAACGGTTAAGCACCTTTTGAGTAAATTAAAAGGCATAAATTCTGTTTAGCGCCGACGCAGTGCCTCCCCGAGCTCATGGGAAAGGAAGGGGGATAAGAGAGCCTTGGGTTGCTTTTCACCTTTCATAAATTCCAGCCCAGGGATTTTCTATAGCTAAAAAAATAATAATTTGCAGGTTGGCAGCTCATTGTTATTCTGCATAGATTGATGGCGGTCATTTATCCAGCTGGGGAAGTTAAGCGCCCCTGTCATTCCTGAAGAGCATAATTGGGAGGTTCCACAGGTCAGCTGTGGTGACAGTTTTCTCTTTTGATTAGTGTTCGAGTGATAAAACTTGCGGGCTGCGTGATGGATGAGCACGTGCCGACACCAGGCAGGAGAGGTAAAGACACAGGAGCTCAGCTGCCACCTAAAAGCAACAGCAAGCCACCATTTGTCTTAGCCAGTCATATGAATTACAGTTTAAAAGCACTGGAGATAATCTGTTCCAGAATTATTGGCACCCGTTCTGAAAGTGAGCAAAAATGACGAAAGCATGCAATCAGTAATAATTTTGACTATAAACCTGTTGGATGTTTTAATGTAAACTGCACATAAAGTTACAGTGAAGGAAACGAGTATTCAACGGCATTTTCTTTTTTTTTTTAATTAAATACAGATCCAGTGCAGCAATTTTAACCCGACATTTGTATTATCTCAAGAACATAGATAAATGAATAATAATATTAAAATCCATAAAAAGTAATAAAGTTGTATGACACAGAAAAAAGTATTGATCGCGTTGCAAAAAGCAGTATGCCAAGGCAAGGCAGCAGCTGATTGAACCTGGTTTGAAAAAGAAAAGCTTAGAAAAAGGCTCACACACCTCTGAATGCAAGTATACAAGCATCTCATGATGAGATGTTAGCACCATCCTGTTAGCACCATTGGTGCCATTATCTGCAAGTGGAAGGAAAATCACTCCACCATCAACCACACCGGAGTTGCTTGCAAGATTTCTGAGCAGAGAGTCAGAAGAGTAGCCCAAGGACCACTCAGAAAGAGCTCCAGAAAGACTGCAGCAGGTACACTTGTCTCGGAGAAAACAGTAGGCAGTGCACGCCATTGCCATGGTCTCCATGCACTCTTACCCCGAAGTCTCCATTCTCCCAGTAATTACCAGGCTTTTCTACATTTTGTGTAGCAAACTTTAAAACAAGATTTAACATACTTTTTCTTTAATAATGGAGCCTTCTGGTTTGAGCATGCATGCATTACATTGCTTATTGCTTTCTTCGTGACAACTGTGTCATTCCACTTTATTAAAAATAAGTTTTTTTTTATGGATTGTAATATCATGATCTGTGTAGATTTCTCAGTTTTATTTAGAATTGCTGTATTGGGGCTGTGTTCAATTTTATTTTATTTTTTTTAATTTGACGTGTTCAATTTTCCTCACTGTATTTAGTGCAAATTGTTTTCTGCAAAAACTTTGCAAAACTATAGGCATCCCTCAAATTAATATTTGGTGAAGTCTTCCCTGAAGAAAATTCACTCAATCACCTCGAAAAATCTTTAAAATCCTTCACACATGGTTCAGACCTGGCCTTTTTTGTATTTTGAGAATGTCATGGCTTTTTGTTTTTAGAACATGTACACTATATTGCCAAACGTTTCGGGACGTCTACGTTTACTTGCACATGAATCTAACATGGAGTTGGCCTGCCTATAACGGCTTCAACTCTTCTGGGAAGGCTTTCCACAAGGTTTAGGAGTGTGTTTATGGGAATTTTTGACCATTCCTCTAGAAGTGTATTTGTGAGGTCAGGCACTGATGTTGGACGAGAAGACATGACTCGCAGTTTCCGCTCTAATTCATCCTAAAGATGTTCTATCGGGTTGAGGTCAGGGCTCTGTGTGGTTCCATCACACCAAACTCATTCATCCATGTCTTTATGGACCTTGCTTTTTGCACTGGTGTACAGTCATGTTGGAACAGGAAGGGGTCATCCCCAAACTGTTCCCACAAAGTTGGGAGCATGAAATTGTCCAAAATATCTTGGTATGCTGAAGCATTAAGTTCCTTTCACTGGGCCAAACCCAACCCAAGTTTAAATCTTGCATCTCATACCTGTGATGATAAAAGATAAAAGGATTTAACATGTGTATAACCTCATAATTTATTTTTGATATTCATTTAAAAAATGAATGACTGTTGTCTAATGTTCAGAGTTTTTTGTATTTTTGTGCGTACCGTTTTTGTGAATAATGGACACAATTTTGCTGCATGTTTTTGTTCCTTTTTCTCTGGTCATGAGTCACTGGGCATGTTGTTACATCTAGACTTTAAATTTCACACCAATACAAGCAGTTTACAAAATGTCAAATGTCCTGCAGAATACGTTACTCGGAAATGTATTTACTTTGTCAGGAAAATGTGACAAATTAATATAAATGGCTTTCGTGCCACACAAGCTGGGCAGGAATATAGCGTCTTTCACCATATTTTTCATGTTCAAATAAGCTTGAGTTTGTGATCTGCTTAAATATCTCAGAAACTGACGGTATGGAGAACTGTGACATTTGAGGAGTTGGCAACTTCCTAGAAGCTTTAACCCGTTTCTAACAAAGGCTTTACAGCATTCAGAGCCTTACAACCCGGATCTGCTTCAGAGCAGCTCTTAGATGGCCTTATCTGGTGCCTAGTGTTGGGGTTGAGCTCCTTAAAGTGATTGCATGATTCTAACACAGAGCTCAGACTGAGAGGTGAGAACTCTCATATCACCCAGTGAGCCCTTTTCTTTCTCAGTGGCCTGCACCGAGCTGTTATCAGGTACACCTCCACCTGGGCTAGCTAAGATAACCCAATATTACCTACATATCTGTCAATCTCTTTGTTCAATTTCTTTTTCTTTTTTTTTTCCCCACCTTCCTACTCTTGCTGCCTTCACACACAGTTTGGATTTTGAGGACAGATTTGTGTAGCTATTGTCTTCAGCATCCTGTTCCGGGGTGGTATTTTCTGACCCCTGCTTTCTCTTGATGATACTTTTACAATTTGCTAATTACGTTTAAATGAGGTCTGTGCTGTTTGTTCCCTCTATATTTTGAGAGATGGGATAAAATTTGCTTAACACAAGCACTGTATTACGTAACCACAATCAGATGGAACAACGTCAGGCGGGTTACCACTAGGGGGAAAAAAATTGGAGGTGGTCAACTGGAAATTCTATTATGTGCTGGAATTAAAATGTAAAGAGGTCTGATGTTACTGCGTAGTTTGCTGTTCAAGGTGCAATAAATCTCTGGAATACCCTGAAGCCTATAGTCAATCCAGTCTGAGTGTTAACCAGAGAGAGGAGTGTTAAGGTCCTGTGCCATGTATTAAGTGTGTGCAAACAGCTTATGAAATGTTGCACTGAAGGCAAATTCTTCATTTGAATAACGCAAAATAGTTTTTTGTTTCCTGAAAAAGAACATTCACAGGATTGTTCATAGCACCTATTGTAATCTGTGTTGTATTGTAATCTCATTCACCACAACAGTTAAAGGCTGGAGAGGATGATGATGACGACGACGATGATGATTTTGAAGAGGTACCAGAGAAAGAGGGTTATGAGCCACATATCCCCGAACATCTGCGGGCCGAGTATGGTGAGTTTGTTCAGGTGCCAGAGCTTCTGCATTTAGCCACACACACACACACACACACACACACAGATGCTTGCACTCATTAGACATCAATAAGACATCACACTGCCCCCAAAAGCCCAATAATCTCTAATAGGATGTCACAGCAGCCTCCAGGCCAATTAAGGTGTAGGTGAAGGGTCAGATTTAAAACCACTATTTCAGAAATCTCTATTCTGAAAACCTATATTTATTTGTAGATTTCAATTCTGAGCATTTAGCAGACACCCTGATCCAGAGAGCCTTACAGAAATGCTTTGTAGGCACCATAAAAAATTGAAAAATTGAAAAATGATGGATTATGGGTACTAAAAATATATTTAACGTTTGCTTTTTGATCATTTTTAATATTTGGTCAAATCTAAGATGCTTTTAAAGGTCAAGTTTAGCCTTAGGGGGTTTTGAAGGTAGGAGAATAAAAAATAAAGCAATAAAAAAAGGATTAATAAATAATTTATAAGTTTTACAAATAACTGGTACCGCAGACATTTAATGGCACATTTACGGCACGTAACAGCATCTATGATCAACTCTGTTATTGTTTTTTTTTTTTTTTTGTTAAAGAGTAATGAATTCGTTTCCATTTGGTTTAAATCAATTAAATCCTAAAATCACCCGGGGGCATCCAGTATAAATCTGTTTTGACAGCTGACTATTTGTACAAGCAAACGACTCAGTCTGTGCAAGGACAACCATATTGACAAGAAGCTGCACACAGAAAGCCAGGGGTCAAGCACATAACCTAAACACCGAAGACGATATTTGACATAAAATCTTGTACAACGTGAAATTTATGGCCACTTCGCCTAATAGAAAATGCTCTATGCTATGAAGCTACGCTAAACAACACACTGCGTAAGAAAATAGACAGCATTTAAAAGCGGTATATTTAATGTAGATCTGATTGTTGTCAATATTTGTTCAGAAGCCTTCATGGTGATAAAATATGATGAGCCCTGCAGCAATCGTGTGTAGCGAGATATAATTCTATTATTTGTTACATAACATGGCCACTGTCTCTCCAGCAGTATTAACTAAAGACTCATTAGGCTGTAATTTCCATGGAGCCAAGCTGCTTTGATTAGTAAAGTATGTAATGATCAGTGTGTCGGCCATGCCAAATTAACAATGCAGTGGTGTTAATGAGCTCCCATTAGCTCAGTGTTGTAATTTACAACATCCACCTACCTTTACCACGGGGGGGGGCTAAACCTCTGGGAGCATCTGTTCCTGCGCACACAGCCGCAGCAGGTTTATTCTGCTCTGAACACATGAATGAAACCAGCTTTTCTGCAGCAATAAGTGGCTACAGGAGGTTAACACTGTGTATTAATGATCAGATTGTGTGTAGAGGAATATTTTTTTTATCATTTTAAGGAATAAAATCAGCTCATTTTCTGGTATCCATTGTTTTTTTTTTTTTTTTGGGGCCTGTGCTTCTCATCCAGAGAAAAAAAAATTTATTTGGAAAACATTTCTATCCTTACCTCCATTCTCTCTCTCTCTGCTCCTTTCACTGCTGATCTTTTATCTATCCCTTTATCCCAGCTTTCCTGTCAGGACGTTATCTCTTTCTCAAATTTACATTTTAATTACAAGGCCTGCTGAACTCAGGAAAATCAATAATGCCACCATTGGCAGCACCACTCTGTGTCTACTGCTGGGCCTCTCTATTTCCTCTTATTGATTTATCTCTTTAACACCTGCAACTTTATTGCTTCAGACAAATAGCTACCATTTTGGTCAATTTGAACAGAAAAAGAACGGATTTAGTTGTATTTCATGATTGCGTAGGCCAGAGGCTGGCTATGATGCCATAAGTCCTAGAGAGTCAATAAGCCAGGATTAACTGTATGCCCCAGGGATCAAGCTCGGAAAAGTGAAAACCTTCGCTAAACATTTTGTTTTGACCCTCGACCACAGCGTCTGTTCTACGCATTAGAATACTTCTGGGTAGTTTTGATTGGTGCATTGTGTGTACTTCCTGCTCCATAAGCTGCTCATATCAGTGAACACGTTCTTGGATACTTTAAGAAGTCCTGTTTAAAAAAAAAAAAACGTAATGGTCAGAAGGCTCAGGATACACTCTGGTGCCTCTGATGACGTTTTGAAGTGCAGACTTCATCGTAAACTTTGCATGGTTAATGACCCACAGACAGAGTGGTCAGGTGTTCCCTAATCACACCCTTAAGAGATTTCCACCACCCTTTAAAGTTCTAATTTCCTCACTTCTAAGATTTGTGGAAGTGTGCAGGCTTGGAGTCATTCTTGGATCTCTGTGTCACTTTTAAGCTCAGCTTAAGCCCCCTGCATGCCCCACTAGACAGCCCCCCTCCTGCCCACCCAGGAGAGACATTTCAGCAGTGTTGCTGAAGTGCACAGAGTGATGAAAATTTAACTCTTGGGTATAATTCATTGGCTAAAGTATGGCTAAATTATTCATATTTTTTTTGTTTTAAATTCACCAAAATGGTTGGTGGAGTTCAAACATTTAAAATATATCTCTAACAGTTCAGTATCTGCTCAAGGATGTTTTAATCCGGTTTAGTGTCAAGTCTTTTATATGATGTTTTACACAATAACATTCAGTTGGAAAATAACAGCACCATATCAGTAATATTTGATGCACATATCAACAGCTCACTGGCGGTTTTCTGATTTAATTCACACAGGTCTCGATTCGATATCTTCCGCATCTACCTCTGTGCCTGAACTAAAGCCATCCAAGCCAGTGGAGAGACCTACAACTTCACACATGCCTTCAGCTCTCAACCGGCTTAAGAGCAGGAAATATGACGAAGAGCAGGATCCTACATGTGCAGCTGCCACACTGCGTGTCCTAAAAGAGAAAGTGACCACGGCAATATCTTCAAGGTAATTGAGGAAATGAGACATGTCAACATCAGATTGGGCAAATATTCCTAGAAATGCCCTGAAGAATTGATCTGTATGGTATAAATAAGAGTTGAGCAATTGAATGGTTTAACATTTTAAATACATTTTACATTTTCATAAATGTGTGTGTTTTGCATTTCTATCTATCTATCTATCTATCTATCTATCTATCTATCTATCTATCTATCTATCTATCTATCTATCTATCTATCTATCTATCTATCTATCTATCTATCTATCTATCTATCTATCTATCACACATCTGTTTGTGGTTCTTAAGTGTGTCTGGAGCCTCTGTCAAACCCACCACAAGCAGCAGTGAGCAGGGGGATGAGAAGGAGAAGGAGAAAGCTCCTGTCATTCCTTTTGGTATGGATCTCTACTACTGGGGAGAGGAGCAACCTATGGCTGGCAAGATCATCAAGTACAGTGGCAACTCATCCTTAACTATACCATCACCTATAACAGAATATTTCTTTCTTATTCCTTCCTCCATCCTCTGTTAAATGATTATATTTTGTTTATTAGACAGTTCAAAATAAGTTTTCCCACTTAGTAACTGTCATCTACTTGAAAACAAAATTTCAGGTTTATGTCCATACTAGTGGCCACTAGAGAGCAGTGTTGTCTGTTTAAGCTCGTTCAAAACCCTGGGCGTTTTATAGTTTCATAATATAACCTAAGTACAGGAGCACTGTGTATAAAATTTGGCCAGCAGGATATTTTTAAAATTGTTTTTTTTAAAGAAAAGTGGAAAAATGAGACACTGTGTACTCATGTGAGTGAAATTGTTGTGTCATGTCTGGTTCTCAGGAACACCTCTCAGCACCAGTTCTGGGTGCCCCATGAAGTGGAGGAGGAGGTTGAGAACAAAGAGTTGTCTGCACAGATGAAGTCCAGGTACATTACCTTTGCTGGACATTTCCAACCTGTGGAGCACAAGTGCAAAGCCCCGATGCCCAACGGCTCACTGTGTGAACGCCAGGACAGAGTCAAGGTAGGTGACCTGAGACATGACTCTCACATACTTTCACTGTGTGACTGGTATTTTTGCAGCAATTGGAGCAGGATGTGATGTATTGTTTTTCAAGTGTCCATTCCATGGGTTAATAATTCCTCGGGATGAGATTGGAAGGCCAATTAATCCAGAGGATGCAGCTCGTCTGGAGAGGGAAGAATATAAACGCAGAGAGGAGCAACCAGGTGGGTCTTATACTTCTAATTCTCATGGATGATTTAAATGGTGATTTTTTCTGTCAGTTCTGAGATGACAGATGACTATAATAGCTCTTGTCCTGGACAAACTTAGCACTGTATGCAAATTAGCATGTACGTATAAGCATTATTTTTGCCCTGGTGATTGAAAAAGATTGCTTCAACACAAAGAATGCTTTATTGACTCTGAGAGAACTGATGTCATTTTTAACTTGGTAAAAGCAAT
Organism: Hemibagrus wyckioides; assembly: GCF_019097595.1. NCBI lineage: Eukaryota > Metazoa > Chordata > Actinopteri > Siluriformes > Bagridae > Hemibagrus > Hemibagrus wyckioides. The sequence continues at coordinate 9,316,773 of NC_080717.1, read as the reverse complement.
TGAGTTTGGAGTAGGCCACTGTTCCGGTGTCTTCAAATCCTCCTGTAACCAGGCCAAATCCTAAACACCTATTACCTCCACTGCTTCCTCATGGCACACATTGAGTAGATAAAAGACAAATCACAGGGCATTGAAGGGGAGGGCTACTCCTGGAAAAGATGAACTGATGAAATCCCAGTAATCATCAATACCCTGATAATAGGATAGGCCGCATCTTGCTCTGTCCCTCTTTCTCCCCAGCAGACACTCTCTCTATTTCTCTTCGGCTGAGTTGGGCGCTAAAAGCCAATTAAGCGGCGGCTCCGTGCTGTCAGTGGAGCGTCGGATGTGCTTTTCTCTGACCGCACTGACTTGTTAACAAACAGGTATCTGAGACAGCTGACTTCTGATGCCCGCTGACCACTGGCTTGTGAAATAGCATCTTTTGTAACTAAGTACATTATCGATCCCCCACACCAACTCCATCATGCCCACTGCCCATCTACACACCAGTCGTTACGGTAACCACAGTGGAACCCCCCACCCTCTCTCGTATGATGCCAGTGAGTTTGTGGTGCCAGCGGAGGTCCATCAGTTCCCTTACTGACCAACAGCTTCCCTGCTGGGCCATTGATTTCTGCTTCAGCACCTTGAAATGGGCACCTTCAGATCACTGTGCGCTGCGTTTTTATTCACAATGAATTGGGTTTTTAAGATTTTAATGAAAAATACCTGGAAAACAATTCAATTGTAAATTAAAAAAATCTTTCTTTTTGTTGTACTTTCTCTTTTATTGTACTTTCTGCAGAGCAAGTGGTAAGAGTTAGATGTGTTAAGAAGATGTAATGGATCAATTTGTTCTGAAGAATACCAGAGGATGTGGATTGTGTGATGACTGTGTGTTTGTTTGATTCAGAGTTTCTCGTTGTTTGGCTTATCTGGTGCAGGTCAGCAAAAGAAATGTCTTGCACTAAAAATCCTATTGGACTTTGTGAATAAATGAAAATATTTTCTAAAATATTTTTGTGACTTTTCCTGGATACTGGTCCATGGTTTGTATTTACTGGCAAGTGAAGAAAAGATTATTTGGTTATTGATCTGGTATAAATGCTGACATGCATTTTTTTTCTCTTGTGAAATAAAATGCCATATAAATGTTGTAATCTTCTGAACTTTCTAAAATAAACTAAATTACAATGTGCAATCTCGTACAGTTAATCCGGTGTGTGGTTGGATCAGCACTTGGGATGAAATGACTGCAGCTGTCACCTGTTTAATGCACATATGTGTGTATGTGCATGTGTGTGTGTGTGGGGGGGGGCCTTAGGCATCTTAACACAGCTGGAGCAGATACGGACTGTTGACAGAGCAGTTGGCCCTGCTGCACTTCAGTCACCAGCTTAACTTAATGCGAGGCCTCTTCTCTCATCTTTACAAGAACATTTGGGTTGTAGAGTTTATACCTCCGATAACCTGGATAGCCCAAACAACAGGAGCAACACTAGAATTAATTTTTATAGTTATAAATCTAAGGGCAGTCATGTAGTTAATATTTTCTGAAGTATAGATTTAGAGCTTTGTTGATTTAAGTTAATGCACCGTAGTTGTCCTGCCTACATTACTTGATTACAAGTTTATAACAGTAGGATCTGATCCCGATAATAAAACAAACATTGGTAATTGGTAATTTTGGGTAACACAGCAATCCGAAGTTAGTCCTAATAAGATTTTATTTTACTTATGGTTTGGTTTATATTAGTGAAAACTTGTAGCACCAGTCATTTCCTCTCTTTTCTGATCAGACTGGCGAGATCCAGAGCTCATGAGGGAGATTGAAGCAGCTACGGGTGAGGATCTGGGCTCTTCTAAAACATACGGAAAGGGTAAAAAGGCTGGGAAAGGAAAGGGAAAGAAAAGGAAACATCCCAACCTCACAGACCTGAAGCAAACTGCCAATACTTCTCGCTCAAGGCTAGAAAAGAAGGTCTTTAATAAGTAAGCAACTGTCCAATTTCTCTCTTATAAAATGATGATATGAGATAAGCAATTTGTGCACCTGATATAAATCAGGAAAATGTGTTTATTATGCTTTTAATACTATTAAGCATATTTAAATAGCTCGTCCTTTGTCTTTTCAGGAGCTCCATGAGACGAATAGCGGCGGTCATGAACAAGATGGACACAAGGAAGCATGAGAAATTTGCCAACCAGTTTAACTATGCATTAAAATAAATTCTCTTGTCCTCTAAACTAGGATCTGTTTCTCCTGAATGAAGTGTGAAGCTATCCAGGGTTCTGTTTCTAAAAATGTGAAATTAAATACTATTTAACGTATCTTTGTATTGTACTGTAATTATGTATTTTATGATTTTGCAGACATTTTTAATATTTTACTGTAAAATTATGGTGTGAAATTATGTGATCTGTCCTTCCATGTAGTGAATAACCTTAAAATTACCTTTTTGTTTTTTGAAATGTCCATGATTTATTTATTTTGGGGGGGGGGGGGAGTCTATGATATTTTATTGAAATTTCTAATAAGGTTTTGCAATACTTTTTTTATTCAGTGAATTGTGATTTTTTTTACGAAAATATTTTCATGTAAGTCTGTCTGTTCTTTTCAACAAGTAAAACAAGCAAAATGTCTGTGTTACTACGAGATGTTTTGAGAATATTTTCTCTTTTTCTATTGTCGTGAGGTCGCTAGAAGCTTGGCTCCTGCAGTTTTGCGTTCAGACTAACGTTTTATTCCGATATTATAAGAAACAGCGACTCGGTTTATTGTGAAAATAAACTGCATTCCTGATCACAGTCCGAGTTTCAGTGTAGCTCATTAGAGCTGCGCGGTTTGTGCCTTAAAGGAAATCTGTATCCTTAAATAAATTGTCTCGGGTGTCAACCTGCTCAGATAAAACTTTATACTTTTAATATAAACTCAATATATTTAATATAGACATTGAATTTCCGCCACGCTTTAATTAATCCGGTGTAACAATTACACCGCTGTATGAGTGTAAATAGTTTTGTGAAAACCTTCTCCACTTTGTGTTGTATAAAAACTGGACTAAATTAATACAAGGAGGATATCCAGTCTAGAATTATTTATTTTATTTTTTTTACATTTATTTTGATGTTTTTATGAAGTTAAAAAATAAAATGAAACTCAGGATATAAAAAAGCAGAGGATGATCCTTTGACTTTTGTGTTTGGTTGGCATTTGTGACAATTTAGTAAGCTGGATTAAAAATAAATTATTATTATTATTATTATTATTATTATTATTATTATTATTATTGATAATAATAATAATGCATTGAACCAAGGTATCAGTGTAGATGTCAAAAAACAATTCATTAGAGTTTTTTGTTGTTTTTAATAAAACTATAAATAACATTAAATCGGGATTCCGCATTTACACATACTTTTATTAATTCTCTTTAATAGAAATCCCCTATTTTGTGTTTTATTTTCAGATTAGTTTTTCGTTCGAATTTAAAAACGTGTTTGAGAACTTCGATAAGAGACTGGATCGACAGGATCATGTGACGCATAAATATATAAAATATATCTAAAATACACAACAACAACAAAAACAACAACAGAAAAAAATGAAGCTCGTGGAAATGAAATGAAAATGAAACTTTCTTGTGTTGCTCCTTAGTAATTAATATGGATTAAAAGTTTAACTGATAAATGCTTGCGCCATACGCGTAAAATTTTAAAAAATCATATATTTTATTAATGATATTGTATATTCTAGAAATATTGCGTTACTGTAATATATAATATTGTTATAAAATAATAATCCACAATAATAACGATGGCATTTACACATGGTTTATCACACAAGAAATATATTTTGTTTTTGGAGAAATTGGCTGCTGAATGCCGCAATCTTAAAAATGGTCTTTTATTTAAATTCTGTTCAAACCAAACAATGAAATAGCATGAAAATTTGAAATAAATATCCCTAAACATTTAAAAAGTTTTTCGATAAACCTTTCACGAATAATTTTCACAGTTCGTTTAATTAGACATGTTCGTTTATGGTTTGGATACATCTCTTATTTATTCCCACTGATTCCTTACTATTTTAGTCATTTTGCATTCAAAATTATTGCCTAACATATAGTCATGATATTTACAGTCTGAGCCACGAAAATGCTCACATTTTTAGTGATTCAAAACCAGAGTAAATGTAACGAAATAACACCTGGAATAAAACTGAACAACTTAGACATGAGGATAATTGGACTTGTCTCTTGTGCGTCAAGATGTCTTGCAGGTTTTTCAGCTGTTCGACACGCCATCGAGGACACATCAACAGTTATTTCAACATTTTAGCATGTCGTCTCTCACGTAGCTTTTGAATGCTGTAGAGAAGTTCAGCTAACAAAAAGTGCCTCAAATGATACTCATTCCTCCCTGTTTTGGCCATCACAGGATGGAAAGTGCGTTGCTCGGGGTGGGTCAGTTCTGCGCTTTGATTTCAGTGTATTTACAGAATAGTGTTCTTACAAGTGCGGCGTGTAAAAAGCGGGCGCTCCGTACGTCTGTGAGCTCAGCATGAACGGAGACAGTACTGCATGACTAGGCAGGAAGGGTAACTGAGTAGTGCACACTAGTCCCCCAGGTGTGTGACTCGGATAGTTGGCATGCATTGATAGATGACCGCTCATGGGTGGAGACGGACTGAGAGGACTCAGGCTGCCCAAACCGCCGTTCGGTCCGTTCGGTCCTCCACCGCCACCACCCGTTGGAGCGCTAGTGTCTGCTCCGGGGTTCTGCTTCTTCCACTTTGTCCTGCGGTTCTGAAACCAGATTTTTACCTGCGTCTCCGTTAAACTCAGTGACAGCGCCAGATTGAGGCGCTCGCACACGGAAAGGTAGCGCGTCGACTTGAACTTGTTCTCCAGTGCCACAAGCTGCTCGTATGTGAACGCAGTCCGAGCTCTTCTTGGCTTTCCGGACTTCGAGTCCGAGCCGGAGCGTTTTCTCTTCGACTTGCCTTGCTGGTTCTGTCCATTTGAGGAGGACTGCTGGCTCTGCTGGCCGCCGGGATTCGGACTTTTCATGTCCGCGTCCTCGTCCTCTCCGTCGGCGTTTCCAGTGAGCGCACTGCTGCTCTCCTCACTGCACAGATCATCCTGCAGCTCGCTGTCCGTGTGATTCCCACGCGTAAAATCACTCTCACATTCTGAAGATCTGAACACGAAGCCATCCTCTGGAGGAAAACAATTTACAGTGATGCATTATTTATATTTATTTATCCTAAAATAAAACCGTATGGTAAATAAATTGATAGTAATTGTTTTGTGTATTTGTGTCATAATTATGTTTTCATTATGTTAATGTTAACAAAATCCTGTAATGAGCTACATCGTGGTATGTTTAAATAAAACAATAATTACAGTAATCAATTAAAAATAAATATACACTAAAATATGACTGTGAACTTTATTTGAAATTCTAGTAAACAAACATAATGAGCACAACCATTGTTTCTTTTCTTTTTGTTTTCATGAATAAAATGAAATGCACTTAGGTCTGAAACTTTTTTTTACACATTTCAAATCTAAAATAATTGTTTATGCCTGCATAACCTTTAAAACTCAAATTTCATTCTAAAACAAAAATGTAATATTAGTCTATAAATAGACAAGCTACACTGAAAGAGTTTAAAAATAGGTTAAAGCATCCATGTGCATGTCACTTTGTCTCGACGCGTTAAATGTTGCCGTCTGGACCATGTTTTCCATCTGTTTTTAGGTTATTTCTCATTTTGGAATCCAGTACAAACCAGTACGCTATTAAGTTAAAACTACAGTGTGCAGTTATGGTCTGAGTTAAAACGTCTGATCGGATCCAGAAACTGTCGTAAACATATGACTATTTGAAGTATCAGCAAATGTCCATTCAGGATTTGATTGTAGGTTTAGCTCAAGGATACCTTCTCTTCATTTTCACTATTCAGGCTTGAGACAAAGCTATGCAACATCGAAAGAAAAAACAATTAAACTCCTTCGATCACTTAATTCAGTGCTGATTGGCGCGTTAAGGACGCCGGATAATGGGGAAGATCGCCCCGGAGTGGCATGTGCAACGGACAGGTCGATATCCTATTATCGAATCGAGAATATCTCTTTCAGGCAGCTTGCAAACTCCTCCTCAACATCTAAATTATAGGGTCAAATTTCGGATAATTACACGATTTAAACCTGTTATACTTATTAAGTGAGATATCGATCACGACGCTCTAAAACTCCAAAAGCTGCACAAGCTAGGGAAAGAGCATTTACCTCCAGAAACACCACTAATTTCATTTACACACAGTCCAAGCATATTGTGCATTTAAATAAATTTGCAACATTTATAAAATAATTGGCTAATAAAATATTGGTAGTAGAAATAATTTATTGGAAAGTAAATATTTAATCTATTATACCTTTCTCCAAACAGTAAACAAATTATTAAGTGACAATGAGAGAAGTTTTGACTACTGTGACTACAAACTTTTAGAAAGCACTTCATTTTAATCCGACCTTAATAACTATATTTCTTCTTCTAAATAAGGTGGCTTTAAATAAATAGTTAATTGTACAGCAAAAGTTTTAATTAACCTGTCCCACAACGTTTAGCCTAAGCTGTGCTGCCCAGTTAAACATAACACCATTCAAAGTTCAACTCGCTGAAGATTTAGTTCTCAATTTTGACAGTTTAATTGTGACAGTCTAAATCACAAAGAGAGGAGAGAGGAGTGCGTAATTATTTAAAACTTACTAAGCAGTCCAGACGATTTCTTGCAGTCGTACTCTTCTGGATATGATTTCTGATCTGCGGCATGATCTGAATCTTCGCCTCTGTTTTCTGTCCCGAACCCACAGCCGGAGTCGCAGCCTGTCCGGCTGAGGTGCTGTTTTTTGCTTGTGAACTTATTTGGGTCCAAAATGTCCAGCACTGAGAAGGAGGTGGTCCGAGGAGCGCTGGGTGGCGGAAGCGCAGGTGCATCTTGACGCACGGAGTTTTCTCGGCTGTCCGCCTGAAGCACGTCTCTGGCTGCGGGGCAGGAAAACACAGCCAGCTCACCGGAAGCAATGCGCTTTTCTCCATGCGCCTCCATGTCCACGCTTTCCGGAGACGCGACCACGATCACTGCCGTTTGCGCAGCGATGCCAGTCGCAGGCGGTTCGATGGAGATGTCGCCCACCTGCACTTTATCCCTATTCATAGTTTCTCCCACTAGACACGTATTCGGCTTAAAGCATACCGGTGTGTGGAAAACCTCGGAGCACTTGATTCCTCACACTGTCAGTTGTGTATGCAGCAGTCTATCTATATCCTGTCCAGCACTGTGTGTTGGAGTGGACAGATGCCCGCGGGATGTTGATTTCTCTTGCTCCGGTTCTTCTTTTTTTTTTGGGAGGTTTTAACCACCACCCCCTTCTTGAGTTCTCCCCCTTCCACCCACCCCCCACCTTTATGTCCCGCCTGCGCGCCCGTTTGCTCTCTCACCCCTCCCCTATCCTTCTCTTACCCCTCCGAAACCCACGCACAAGCGCTACGCTTTATTTATGCATTCATATTCTACTGTGAGCAGTAATTGGCTACAAATTAATCCCGCGCCTCTAATAGCCTATTATCTCCGTCTGCGGCCGTGAGAAGCGGCGGAGGCGAGCGGCGTGTGAGCGATGATGTGGGCCGTTGATATACGCAGCTGTCACCTCACTTTCAACGTTAAGACCATTGGACTGGAAAGTCACTAAATAGGCTTATTTTTCCCCTTCCTTCCTTCCTCCCTCCCTCGCCTCTCGATTGAGGTTAGGATAATGATTGTTCCACGATAAATTTATGAGAAAAGGAGGACCTTTATAAAAGCAGGAATCTCGCCAACTAGTTAGCACGGGGTTTTAACTTCAAAACAAAACCGCAACAATCAGTCAAAATAATGGTTTGATAAAGGAATTTGATGATGCAAATTGTACTTGAATATACACAATTCATAATATTGTCTTGTTGAGTGCTTTCAACAGCTCAAAGTTAACGCCACATTCATTCCAATAACCAATTATCTAGCCATTAAGTAATTAACAGACAAATTAGTCGCTCTTAAATGCAGTTTGTGGTCACTTCTATAAATGCGCCATAGAATATCATGTTAAAAGAGAAAAAAAATTCTCATTAACTTCCAAGCCACAAATCTACAGAGTACCTAGTCTAATATGGTAAAAATCGCCATGCAAAGTTTAACAAAATTGGATTTCTAGGTCGAGTGGGTGACACATACAAGGTCAGTTCTTTGCAATTACCGAGTGCAATGATCCTTTGGGAGAAAGAAATTAAAAGTTGGGCAAAATAATGGGTAAAACAATCAGCTGTAATTTTAGTCGGGATGAACATGATTATCCCATCAAGAGCAGACCCACGGGAGCTGCCACACAGCGCTCCTCAATGCAGCACCAGCAACATAAAGCGGCGTGCAAGCTTTAATTCAACACCTATTAGCTCTTAATTACAGCTTCAGAGTAGACAACGTTAACGGGCGTTTTCCCCAGTTACAATCTATAAACTTTGTATTAATTGCGCTTCGTTGAAGGAATAAGCCTAAAACATTTTGACCTGTGTATAAATACCAAATATCAAACAAACTGGAATTCATACTGAAGTCATATTCATATTACATAATTCATTCATTTTTTACATGACATCAGCTACACATCGGTTAAAGTCCTTAAAGTTTATTAGTAACGACCTCCATTACACGTATAAATGCATTTTATTTATAATACACACTTGTAACAATTTTTCCCTATAGGTATTCCTTAAAAAGGTATTTCACTTCATTTAGACTGTTAGACTGTCCTTTAGGTTGTTGTGTTAGTTGGGAAATTACACACAGTTTTCTCGATTCAATGAATTCATAATGCAATTACACAAGAAAATTTACATGCAAACGAACATATTGTGGAGGTTACAGTTACGTAATGAATTGCAGGTATAGCGTCATCACGGTTATTGACGTCACGAATTAACCTGACAGTGTAATTACGGGCACAAAAATAATAAAATAAAATCAATAATTGTGCATTCGCGCGTACACACACACACACACACACACACACACACACACACATTATATGCTTTATCTAAATGATTACATAGCTTCAAAAACTGATTTAATCACACTGACATAAGCAATAACGTCGGATAATCTGTTGTAAGTGAGCTATTTTGCAACTTACAAATTCCTCTATGCACTCTACACAAGATACAATTCACACAAACACATCCCTTTGGTACAATAAACCTGTAAACCTACAAATAATACAAATGATTAATAGACCTGTTTTGGAAACCCTCGCTATGTCATCATGGGAAACATGGAAGTGCTCAGGGTTGGAACTGTGCCAGACTGGAGGACTTGAATCACTAGGGGAGAAGTGTCTGCGCCATTAATGAGCTTAATTAAGGTTAATGTGCTACGCTGCACCCCCTGATTATTGAATTAATCTGTTCACACAAATGAATCATAATTACGATCAGAAGCTCAAATATTGTCCATCCACAAGGAATATTCTCTTCTGCTTTCACATGACTTAGAGGCTTTAGGTAAATACACTTATTCTTTATGACACTGATTAGGAGGAAGTAAGAAAAGATGCCATTAATGCCTTTAAACCCATCAGCTATGATCACAAATGGCAGTGGATGAAACGTTATTTTTCCATACATTTTTCAGCATGTCTGAAACAGCAAATGACTGTCAGGCAGACAGGCACTGAGCTGAAAGCAGGTCTGTGCTCTTGAACAGAACGCCACCATTCTTTCTTTACAGGGACATTTCTACTGTAACATCCCCTGTCATTTTACTCTGTAGATAAAATATTGTGCTTTTAAAGGGGTCTGAGAATAGACAGCCTTTAGTCAAGGCAGCGGCCACAATCTAACGATTTTAAATGAGCTCAGAGTGGTAAAAACCTGACAATTCCCCATCATGGTGGCAGATGACGGTTAAAATGACCAGAAATCAATATTCTGACCGGGTGTCTCCTACTGATAAGGGAGGCCAAGACAATGTTGACTATTAAACTCGACAGCTTGAGATATTACACTATTAGTTATGCTATTTTTAATAATCTATAATATTTGCGCTATAGTTAATTAATTATAGGGCTCAGATAATATCTCAAGCTGGGATGAGGTCGGAGGGGTCTATTAAGGCTGGTAATGAGAAAGGAGAAATCTAATCTAAGGGATGAGGGGGCTGTGAAGGAACAAATATACAACCGGTGACATCAAACACATAGAGCGCTGGGGAAAGGGAAGGAGAGAAGAAGAGACAGTGCTACCATACACATGCAAATAATGAGGATTCTCTGTGTTCAAGGTATTATTTGTACAACTAATATAATAGGAGTTTCCTAAAAGAAAGCATCCACTGCTGTTTGATGCCAAGATGTGCCAGCTGGGGGCATGCTTCCCTTTGTTCTAATGTCATCTCATGAAACCCAGTAAATACACATACCCAAGAGGGTAATTATGTTGCATTACTCCATATGAATATGGATATACATATGTCTGGGATTACTGACATGCTTTTTTGCCAACAAAACCTCTAAAAATATATTTTCAGAAATGTGAAAGTGTTATGATATATATATATATATATATTTTTTACTTTATTCCTAATAACAGGAATAGTTTTAGGAATAAAAAAGTTCTCTGGAACAAACTTGCAGGCTGTTTTTACAAAACCCTGAGTCTTTAAGCTTGATAGTTATTAAATGATCTGTTTCCTGAAGTGTTAGATTGATTTCAAAACACACAGCAGACTTCCTGCTAGTGGCCAACATGAATAGCTTCCTACACTATAAGCACCAGAGCCTTTATAGAGATGAGAAAAATGTGTGGCCTCAGGGAGATCATTCTGATTACAGTTTGTGGGTCTTGGTTATTGTGTCCGCTTGTGATTATAGTGTCTCGGTCAATATGCAATACGGTTATTTGACTCAGTGATAAACATTCCTAGGTATGTGAGGCAAACAGACATATTGATGACAAGCAGAATTTGTTTCTTACCAGCGCTGTTTGCTGATTTCTCCGTCTTCTCCACCATCTGTGGGTATTTATGCACAGCATGCGTGGTATCTCCAGCTGCACTTGTGGCTTTAAATTGTGCCTTGTGCCAGACAGGAGTAGTTTAAATGCATTGGAACCTGGAGCCCTATAAGCTTAATTAACAGACAGATCGCAAGCTGTAAATCTGCTGATGAATCGCACTTTTATGGCAGAAAGGTTGAGAGGACAGGGCTCTGGGGTCCTGGGAAGTTCAAATAAGAGCACAATCATCTGATCAATCAGTCAATATTCATTTGGGGCAGCACCATTCAGAGAGAACAATCGCTTCACACTACACTAATTTCAAACATCTGCAAAGATGAAATTGCTCATGGTATTAACATACACAATAATCACCAAATAAGACAGCAAACTGCACAACATCACCGTAAAATGTGTAGTTTAGACCTGAGCTAGTGCCACTGCAGTGGCTAAAGAGCAACAGCATCTTTTATTAACAAAACTAACAAATAACAAATTACACAGGTATAGGTCAAATCTGATTTTGATCATTCCTAACTAACTTAGACATTTTAAGTAACACACATTAATATTTCAAGGCACACACACACACATTCCACCTTGAAATAATACGTTTCTTGAGCTCATATAATTCTTTATATAATTCCTATATATTTCTGTACATTTCTATGACTGTCTTCATTTGATACAACATGATGAAATAACAGAACACATATCATTGTCATTGATGGTCAGTTCTTTTATGTTTTATTACTTTGCTTTTATTTATAGCTCATTCAGGGCAGTTGAGGAAGGTATACACAGTGAAGATACACTGTACACTGCACTATAAATGCAAATATGATAACCACTGTATTATGTAGGCCTGAAAATCATTAATGTGGCTGTCATTTTAGTGAGCCTTAAGTGAGGTTGTATAATGAAATTATATTTGTGTTAAATAGTAGTACTTAACATTCAATTTCATGCTCACTACACCTCCCCAAAGGAAAGGTGACAAGTAGTACACATCTTGGATATGTTCTCAATACTTCATAAATGCTCTCTCTGTAGAGACAAAATCATATCAAAAATGAAAAAGATACAACAAGCTGAAACATTTGACCCACATTAGTAATGAAGAGGTTCTTAATCTCTTCTGCCGTTCATGTGAAGACAAATCAATACACTTAAATAAATTGTTACCATGTTTTTCTTGGCATCATCTATACATATCAACTGAATAACTCATCACATCGTCTACCATCATATTCAAAGATTCTCAAAGAATCTGCACCATGCAAGCAAGGTGTGGTTAGGTCCAATTCACCACCTGTATTTACAACAATTTATATAAAAACTGAAGTTATACCTTTTATTTAAAGGTGTATTTATAAAAAGGTTGAGTTAGGTGGCAGTAAAAAAAGAGATGCCCCTAGAATCCGGCATCCTAAAAATTGAATTCCTCTTTTATTGGGTTTATTCAACTAAAACAACCATGATTTCATGTTTTTATTTGCTCAGTGTGTTACCAAAGCTGGTTGGATTTAAAAGTGACATTGAATTAGAGATGGGCCTTAAGGCCAAGTCAGAAAGCAGTGAATGAAATGCACTCATGAGAACATAACTAACACTAAGCTTTCTTTCTTTTCTTTTTTTTTTTTACCAGCCAGTGAGTCTGTGTGTAAGTGGCTGCCTTACAAATTTAACACACTCAATAAATGAATGCATGTATACAGTGCTATGAGAGAATAGATTAACTTCAGTTTAGTATACACAATGCCTCTACACAAGTATACTCTGTCCTCCTGTGCTGGGTGTAATTCTCAGATCTGATCCTGCACAGTAGTCAGCTCATCTTACAAATGGTTCCCATGTCCGTGTCAAATTCAATCAAGCCACTGAAATGTTCTGACTGTAAGCTTTAGCATAGATAATTAAGACAAGATGTTCTCCTCTCAAGCAATTATATAATATTCTGAACTGGTAAATTACATCATCGTCAGTCAGCTGCTTTCCAGTTAGTAAATCATTTTATTTATTACGTTTCTTGTAGCATGCTACAACCTGCATTATGTAATTATGTATTACAGAATTACATTATCTTAATGTATATATTAAATATATATCTTAATGTATATATTAAATATATTAATATTTGTTGCATATTATATGAAATAAATTCACTACATTTTAAGTACATTTGTAGCAAGACTTCATTAGATCTAAAATATGACTAGGTAAAGAGAAAGACCAATAAATTCATGTTAATCACTGGTGGTTTGTGATTACTGGCCTTATTTATGGTTCTCCTGGCCTTCACAGGTTTTCATTGCTATTGTTAATTGAGATCACCCCATTAGGAGCCTAATTAACAATTAACATAAACATAATTAGCGAGCAGTGACATTTCACTTGTTACATTGTTGAAATCTTTTTTAGAAATTGCCCTTGGAGAAATTCTGTCACACTTGCATAATGGCAGCACTTTGTCACAGCAGGACAGTGACAGTCTGCACTGTGCCTAGCGACACTGTGAACTGTGATGGAGCTGTCACCGAGTCCAAAAGAACAATGCTCACCAGCTCATACAAGCATCTGCTACAGCATAAAGTAGTACTCACAAACTAACACAAAAGTCAGGAGCAGTGCGTGAAACAAGTGTATGGTACTTGATACAGCTGCCAAGACCCTCTTAACTTAAAAAGTATAGACAGTATACGCAGGCCATTAAACATTCAATAGTCATTTTATAACTGTGCAAAACATAAAAGTATACCAATATATGTTTTACTCTCTTGCTTCAAAGTTTAGAAATGTGTCAGAATTCCTTGGATCACTTTTGATAGATACTGACCACTGCAGACCGGGAACACCCCACAAGAGTTGGAGTTTTGGAGATGCTCTAATCCAGTGGTCTAGCCATCACAATTTGACCCTTCATCAAACTCGCTCAAATCCTTATGCTTGCCCATTGTTCCTGCTTCTAACACATCAACTTTGAGGACAAAATGTTCACTTGCTGCCTAATATATCCCACCCACTAACAGGTGCCATGATGAGATAATTACTGTTATTTACTTCAACTGTTATCTCATAATGTTATGCCTTATCAATGTATATATATATATATATATATATATATATATATATATATATATATATATATATATATATATATATATATATATATATATATATATACATATATGTCATACAGGCTGTACACTCACTGCTTTACACTGTAGCAGAGTGTTATAGATATAATAAAATATTTACAAAAATGTGAGGGGTCTACTCACTTTTGTCAGATACTGTATATATATGTATTATACACTATATTGCCAAAAGTATTTGCTCACCCATCCAAATAATCAGAATCAGGTGTTCCAATCACTTCCATGGCCACAGTTGTATAAAATCAAGCACCTAGGCATGCAGACTGTTTTTACAAACATTTGTGAAAGAATGGGTCGCTCTCAGGAGCTCAGTGAATTCCAGCGTGGAACTGTGATAGGATGCCACCTGTGCAACAAATCCAGTCGTGAAATTTCCTCGCTCCTAAATATTCCACAGTCAACTGTCAGCTGTATTATAAGAACGTGGAAGTGTTTGGGAACGACAGCAACTCAGCCACGAAGTGGTAGGCCACGTAAACTGATGGAGCGGGGTCAGCGGATGCTGAGGCGCATAGTGCGAAGAGGTCGCCAACTTTCTGCAGAGTCAATCGCTACAGACCTCCAAACTTCATGTGGCCTTCAGATTAGCTCAAGAACAGTGCGCAGAGAGCTTCATGGAATGGGTTTCCATGGCCGAGCAGCTGCATCCAAGCCATACATCACCAAGTGCAATGCAAAGCGTCGGATGCAGTGGTGTAAAGCACGCCGCCACTGGACTCTAGAGCAGTGGAGACGCGTTCTCTGGAGTGACGAATTGTGCTTCTCCATCTGGCAATCTGATGGACGAGTCTGGGTTTGGCGGTTGCCAGGAGAACGGTACTTGTCTGACTGCATTGTGCCAAGTGTAAAGTTTGGTGGAGGGGGGATTATGGTGTTGTTTTTCAGGAGCTGGGCTTGGCCCCTTAGTTCCAGTGAAAGGAACTCTGAATGCTTCAGCATACCAAGACATTTTGGACAATTCCATGCTCCCAACTTTGTGGGAACAGTTTGGAGCTGGCCCCTTCCTCTTCCAACATGACTGTGCACCAGTGCACAAAGCAAGGTCCATAAAGACATGGATGACAGAGTCTGGTGTGGATGAACTTGACTGGCCAGCACAGAGTCCTGACCTCAACCCGATAGAACACCTTTGGGATGAATTAGAGCGGAGACTGAGAGCCAGGCCTTCTCGTCCAACATCAGTGTGTGACCTCACAAATGCGCTTCTGGAAGAATGGTCAAAAATTCCCATAAACACACTCCTAAACCTTGTGGACAGCCTTCCCAGAAGAGTTGAAGCTGTTATAGCTGCAAAGGGTGGACCGACGTCATATTGAACCCTATGGATTAGGAATGGGATGTCACTTAAGTTCATATGCGAGTCAAGGCAGGTGAGCGAATACTTTTGGCAATATAGTGTATATATTTATATATATATTTACGTATGTCTCATTCATGAGTTGATATGTTTGGATTAATGGATTATTGGATTATGAATCATCTGCAAACATTAGTTTCTGTTATCACTTATATTACACTCCCTCACCAGCTACTATTTTCTCTCTTATGATAATAAGTTCATTAGACAAGAAAATGCTGTTTGATACGTTGCATAGAAACTGAGATGTATGAAGCCCTCTGTCCTAAAGACTTTCCCATGACAGAAAACTTCAACGTGTAGCAACGTAGCTGCTACAAAGTGACAGTAGAGACTATTTCCAAAAAGAAATTTTTAAAATTTCTCCTCACAACAATCCTCAACATATCAATTACACATTTTTAATGTGTATTGGCATGTCTACATTATATAGTCTGTATTACTATGACTACATTACTATAACCCTTCAAGCTGGACTTACTGCCAGAGCTACTATTATAAAAATATAATCAACACTTTTTGACCAATCAGAATCAAGTTCACAACATCACCATGGTATAAACTAAAATTATTATAGTGACATTTAAGGAATGACTCTCTTCATAAACAATACACTCTTACGAAGGCAACATATTTTGTTAAGGAGATCTCAAGCTTTTCATGGCAAATAAAATACTCGATTCTCTCAGAATGGTTTTAAAACAGCAGTGATGTTAATCAGTATGTAAGGATCTGTGTCAGGCAGAAAACAGTTGCACAAATAAACAAAGTGAAGAGAACCTGACAGTCAGCATTTATATGCTGACAAAATCTGTATTTGTACATGGTAAACGTTTTGTCTTGAAGACATACAGACATATACCTAGACAAGAAAATGTGCCAGTGAAGACAGGTAGAAAAAGGAAAACTGTGTAGTCCAAAAGCAAGCCTGAGTCCATTTGGTTTAAAGGAGATCTTTTCATTCCTAAGTTTAGGACTGTATACAGAAAACATAAGCATCATGGTCATCTTTTTGTAGTGCTGTCAGTAACATTTCCTCCAGCACTATGTGCTACAACCTCAAAACCACTGTATGTGTATATCAAAGCCAGCCTGATACTGGTGCGACTTCTGTGTTCACTCTGATGATATGAAAGCAAAAGCTGCAAAGGTATCCATTTTTAAGCCAAGTAATAGCCTGTTAGTTTAATTATGTAGAGAATTATGTATATTTATCTTTACAGAAAGCTACAGAAAGTCAATTATTACTTAATAAACACATTTTATTAGATTATTTGGGGGGTGGGGTATTTAATTTATTTGAGATGTTTCTCTGGCAGTAACATTTAAAAGAGTAGTATAAGTTCACAATTTATTGTACTGCTGAACAACAGGACCCAACGCTCCCCAAGAAATCTCAAAGAAGAGACGCCCTGATCATTCGTTACACATAATTCAAACACAAGGACAAAGAAAGAAAAATGCTGTCACTCACTGGCTACATTACAATGGCTAATCAGGCAAGGTGTGTCTAACCAAGGTGAGTCAGGCCTTGAGTCTTGGGCGCATTCTGACCGTCTATCAACTCACACAATCACTGGTCACAAAAAAACTTCTAATCACAAACAACCTCTAGTCACGTACACAGAAGGTCAGAACTTCTTCCTTTAAAAATTTCCATCACGCTGTAAAATTGCAGCAACTTTTTTTTATAGTACTATACTGTCACCAGCATGTGGTATACTGTAAAAACACATGACTTTAAACAAGTTAAGGGTGTTGCTCAAGGACCTTTACCGGTGATTCAGGCTGAACTCACCACCTTCTGATCATTAGCTCTTCACCCACTGAGTCACAACTGCCCCATGATTCGTGTTCATACAATTTCGGTGGACATTTCCTGCTCCAGGTCTGCCTTGACCCCTCCCCATTTGTTGTACAGACACTTATTTTTAGCTTCTTGTAAATTTCTGCTCATAAATAATCACTATAGTCACACTGCACCATGAGAAGCGTTGCTAGCGCTTCTTAGCTTCTCTGAGCCATGTTTACACTTTCCATATTTCTTGAGTGATTCCTATTTCTTGTCTTGTTGGTGTTCATCATTGGATCATGTTTTGAATTTTTATGACTGTAGTGGATTCTAAAACGATGGACAAATAATTTAGCTAATAACTACATCCAACTGCCTCTGGCTTGTATTTGTCAGATTGGTAGCATACTAGGAACAATGAGACATGTACTCCATGGTTTCTGGTGAAATTCATTCATTCATTCATTCATTCATTCATTCATTCATTCATTCATTTATTTATTTATTTATTTATTTATTTATTTATTTATTTATTTATTTATTTATTTTTACATCTGTGGCTCTGCCCACTGTAATAAAGAGCTAATACTAATATTGTACTTCAACATTGAAATATTAAATTTTTTTCCTAAATCACATTTTAGTAGCTCAGTAACTGTGGATGAAAAAGGATCAGAACAAACATAAGAACTCCAAATCATTTTTTGCGAATCTAAAAAACAAAATAGCTCCAGAGTGTTCACACAACATACATTTTTAAACCACGTGTGGAGTTGCTGTGAAATTGTTCATGCAAAATAATATGAAACTTAAGCAATCACTTATGCAGAAGTGCTGGCCAGATGACACTGAAGGAGTTCATTGCAGGTGACAGGATGATGCCGTGTCTCAGTCCATCAGTCTGACTAAACTGCCCTTGCTGTAGCAAAGCTGTTTATCAAACATTGCCTCTGTCTCAGATGGGAATTTCTATCAGTCAGCCATGATTATTATAATAGGCAGATCGCAGGCCAGTCTTGGGAATCTCTAAGCCTAAATATTTGACTGTAGAACAGATATGCATTGCGACAAAAGTTCATTTTCTTGTTCTTTTTAACTTTGTAATTTCGCTCAAAGCCCAGTGAGCTAATAGATTTGTTTCAGCATTTGCCAAATATCCA
The DNA here is from genome assembly GCF_019097595.1 of Hemibagrus wyckioides. Classification (NCBI taxonomy): domain Eukaryota; kingdom Metazoa; phylum Chordata; class Actinopteri; order Siluriformes; family Bagridae; genus Hemibagrus; species Hemibagrus wyckioides. The sequence goes on along the minus strand of NC_080717.1, from coordinate 9,298,230 downwards.
CTGCCCAGCACACTGCATTGAATTAAAAGTAAAAATTCTAGCAAATCCACTGTAGCCTTCACAATGGGCAAGTACTTAGTGAGATTGTGTCAATAAGACCTGTAACAGCATCTCCTGCTTCAGAGTGCCTCAAGTAGGAGGAGTGAACATCTTTTCACAGCCTGGAAAGCTTGGTCTCATCTTAAGCCCACTGGAAAATTTCTAATTTCCGTTTGGTGGGTGAGCTGTCTAATTGCTACTTAGTTTCACCAGTCAAGTAATTCAGCCCAATCTCTTAAAAGCAGCCACTAGTAGTTAGGCTTCCATGCCAAAGGCTCGGCTGAACAATACTGACATCTCATCACAGCTCTGCGGCTCCAGGAGAGAAGTGCGAATCAGGGCTCTCTCCTCTTGAATGGGCAAGCAATCTTCAGAAAATTAAGTCTGAAAAGCCAGGGAAGAGCCATGCGATTCATCATGACAGACTCTGTCGGGCAGAGGGCTATTAGAGGAACTCGCGTTGCATGGTTGCCATGTTGTCATCTGTGCAGTGTCTGCATCAGAAACTGATGCGCCTACTAAGCCATGATGGTACTGGACGGCTGGCGTTAACACAAAGTTGCGTGCTGCCATACGACAAACGCAACTGTGTCATCCGTCAAATTGGATGGTGAACGGCTCTATCTAAAGAAATTGCAGAAGAAATCGTGAAAGAAGTGTAGGATACATCCATTGAGGTTGAGAATTAAATTCACTGTCATGCTAAACATGAGTGGCTATTTCATATGATGTAATATATCTCATTATGCTACACCGACACAACCCCAACATTAGTAACAAAACACTGAAGTTTGATATGTTTTCTAGAAGCCCATTCATTTTAAATTCTATTTTCAAAAAGGAAATACATGACTATTTTTTTCAGGCATTCTTTATTGTTAGCATTTTTCTGTATTATTATTAATAAAAAAAAACGTTACGCAAATATTAAAAATAAAGATGAAAGAATGGATTATTATAGATATGTGTCATTAATTTCCCTTTAATTTTTTAAAAGTGAATAGAAAATTCTATTCTACAATTCAAAGTTTCTTTTCTTCTATTTTTGTCAGTTCTGTTGTTCAACAGCGTCCATAATTTGTGCCACTTCGTATTTTATATGTAATTAAGCATTACTAAGCTTAAAGAGTTTTTAACTTTTTTCCTTATATGAATGCGATTTGGCCGGGTCAAGGTTGTGATCATCGTGTACAATTCCCAAGACATGACTACAGACTGGATAAACCTGACTATCCTCTGCTTAGCTAAATGAGATTCCTAGCAAAAGATCCACAAATGAACCCCGACTCTTTTAAAACAGCGTATTAGCCTAAATGACCCTCTTTACCTGTAAGGGAGCATAGCAATCAGAAGGCAGTGTGGCGTGGAGTAAGGGCAGGATAAGAGCTGCTTAACAATAGAGGAGCTTTGGCTTAGCTCAGTGGGTTAAAGAGGCCCTGTGAGGAGGAACCTATTGATTTTAATTACACCGAACAGCCCTTGGGGACACAAGGACTTTGGCTGTTTATTTAGCCATTGCTTCTCGCTGTGATTGTACGGGCTGAGATAAAATCAACCTCCTAATTATTACCATAATAAGCTAGTGAAAGGCTGCAGGCCTTGTCCTTTCTATTTAAAGACAAACCACTGAGAAGAATAAAAAGATAGAGTCATCAAAATAGATTCAAAGGCAGGTTTTAGGATTTGTTTTTGACTGGAGACTCCAAACTGTAGGATTTGTAAAATATGTATTTATATTTATGTTTATGTCTTCAGATGTAAGTTTAATTGCATTTCCTACAGGGGAGGTTTTAAAACATGTGAACAAATGTCACTAAATGCTACAGATAAGGTGGAAAGTGTGTAAGTGAACGCAGGTTGGTTGGTGGGGACCTCGTGTCATTGATGCCTCTTGCAGAGTATATCAAGATTTCTGTGCCCTATGACTGGACAAGGTTTATTCCATGGAAGTTCAATTAGATCAAGATCTTATAATAGTATGGACCAAGGTCAGATGGTAGCTAAGATTGCACTTCAGAGAATGCTGAGCACTAAATTACCCGAATTTGGAGTGACTGAGCATTACCTTGCATTTGCTAACATTTACAGCTGATGTGATTTCAATGGTAGCATATTAGATATGCTCAAAATCTTGAAAGTAACTAAAACAAATAACTGACTGGAAAATATAGAAGTATGCACATGTCTTTTTATCTAAAAAATATAACATTTCCATGCTAATTTGATGTATTTATTTAGTAAGTCTACTTTAATGCATGTGCCTAGCATCACTCTACAGAATTCTGCAAGCCATATAGTCAGTGCCCTCTTTTATCAGAGGATATCCCAGCCCTAGCAGAGAACATGACATTTTTGGATAGTAGCCCCCACGCTTTAAATTCGACAGTGGCAAAAGCAATCCTCTGTTAGACAAGAAGCCCTGTCCTTCAGTTTGAGTCAGCTACCATGCCTAACAGAGTGAAATTGACCTGTATTAAGCCCCCCTCACTCTGGCTAAATTATTTGATCATAGGCCCTGACAGTTGTTTGGGTCAGTAATTGCTTGTTTATTGGGCGAGAGGGAAGCTGGTCAATGGTGGGCTGAGGACAAGCATGGAGGCTACGAGACAGGTCCTGGACTAGCGCTGGTCGCCAGAGATAAGCCATTCAGATGGGCTGCAGGGGCTCTATCTCACAGCTGAGAACCTGGTAATCTGCCCTCTTTTTGCCATAGGCATCCTAACACAGACGCACACACACACACAAACTGCGAACAGGCCTGAGAATATTACTGGCCTTACAGCTGACATGTACCTTGTACAATTTGATTATTTTCCACTTGTACAATTACTCTCAAATGTCAATTTCATGGCAGTCAGTTGGAGAGATTACAATTACAGGGCACTGGTCAGACAGAGTTTCATCCACGTTCCTCTTGTGTGGGGATAAGATTCTGTGGCGTTTTTAGCCATCCTTGGTACAGTGTAACTGAAGAGCTATTGAACAGCAAACAATTTCTTAATCTTTGCTTGTTTTACATATGCACTAATGGAAATTAATATACACATTTGAGGTGATGAGTGCAGTAATGCGGTTTAAAGCATCCATTTCTAAACTAAACCTCATGCTAAACAAGTCAGTATTAATAACAAATTTGACATAATCCAGGACACTGGCTTTGGAGAATGGTACTATATAGCTGACAGAGAGAGAACAGTGGGCCAGCTGGAGTGCTACACTGTTCATGTGTTTCGTGTAGCGTGAAGCATGATAACCCTTAAACTGCACTCTTGCAGGCTAAGCCTAGTGATCATGGGACATCAGCTGCATGAAACACTCCCAAGGCTCTACACCCGAGACTCTCTGTGTTTCTGTCCTCTCTACCTAACAGGATCTGATATAATGCAACGTTTAGCCATGTGGCTATGTGTATCATCCACAATAGTGTCAAGCACTGGCTATAAACACAAGAATCCCACTTACGCACCTCTCAACCCATAGTATTCACCCACACCATCATTCACAAACAAGAGTCTTTATGCAACACATGCAGATAGTGCTGGCTTCCTGGTCCCTGACATCAATAACTCTGGGTTATCAGTTTGGTGGTCTTGACGGCCTCACCAGGGTCCCTGTAAACAGCCTGGTTGTGTCTATGTGTTGCTGGTTAACATGGACCCTTTCTATCCACCTCCTCCATTCTACTGCACTTATAGTTGCACCATGGGCAATTTATCTAAATCTCCTTAAACAGTTTTATCAAATCTGGCAATCAGGCGACTGGCGCATGGCGGTGGCCTCAATCCTAAACACAGCAGTGCAGATTTTAATTTTAGAAAGATTAATGTGCTTCCCCATCCTAACGCTGCAGCTCTCAGTTATCTCCCTCGATGTCTATCAGCTAATTCCTACAGTTGGGCTGTAAATGACCTGCATTTGTCTGCACTTGAGGGCCAAAAACACAACCCCAAACAAGACACGTCAAGAGCAGAAGAGAAAAAGGAATTGAGCTATTTTCCCAAATTTCCTCTAAATTAGAAAGTGTCTGCCCCACTTGCACCAAGTACTTAAAAGGCTGAGAGGGAATCTTTTTCATTACTGGGGAACATTTCCCACTGGGGTTTGACCAAAACACCAAAATGCCACTGCAGGATAACACAACATAGTGCAATATTGAACATACATTTTTATTTTACATGTTTCTTTTTATTAAAAATAACTAGCCCTGTTCATTTTTCCTCACTAATCGTTAACTTATGGCTCAAGTACAAGGTTGGTTGATTCATACAGGTACACCATACACAATCCATTTTAATTACTATACACTGTTAGTTGCACAGTCAAGAGTAAAATTAAAATGGCAATCACAATTAGAAAATGGGCAAGTCAATTACAACGAATTAGCCAGAGTTAGGAGCAAGGAGAAAATGTTTCATTTGCTCTTTATTAATTTGCAAAGGACACAGAACGACGAACTGGCTACATCGTCATACGATATGCTGCAATAATCTTAATAGGCTTCTCCCTCATTCAATTTCTTCCTGTTCTTCTAATTACACAATTACAGCCGGGATATAGCGCGAATAAATGATGCACTTTGTTCTACAAAGCTCACATCCCAGCACATCTTTCGTTTTGTAAAGAACTGAAGCCCATCACAGTGTGGACAAGAGGTTAATACTATGATCCCATACATATATAAGTAATAGCATGCACCCTGACTTCTTCCCTTTGTTTCTGAAAATCACTTTATGTTCTGTCTAGCCAGCAATGTGTATTATGCTGACTGCAGAATGTACCCTGGAGAATACCAAAGTAGCCCTGATGATTTTCTATTATCATAGGGACCTTGCATTTTTGCTCTCAGAAATAAATTTGTAGCAGCACCGAGTGTTTTGTGATGAAGTTTGGCTACAAGACAGGGGATGGTGGGTCACTGACTCCCTCTTATCTGCGACATAATAAAATTACCAGTTTCATCTGCTAGCCCCTGCATTCTAAGATATGTTTAATTCACTAAACATGAAGAATTAATTACATATCTGCATTTAAAAGGATTTCACAGCCAAGCACAGGATTTAAAAGCCTACACTAAGCATGTCAGAATGATATTACCAACAAAAGAAGCTTGGTGTAATACTCTCTCTCTCTCTCTCTCTCTCTCTCTCTTTTGTGAAGCCGCAATTTTACTCTGGAATTGCAAGAAAAGACTAGCCTTGGTTGGATTCTTTTAGTTCAGCTTCTGAACTGGAAAGGGGGGGCATGAGAGAAATCCCCATCAGTGATGTGGTCAGTGGTCAGTGGAGGACTCTCTGTCCTGTCAGAGCCCTATGATGACCTCCACAGCTCAGTCTGCTCCAATTCACTCCAATTAAATACACCAAAGCCTTGCTGCAATACATGTTTTTTTAATGAATGTTTATAATGTTCTACCATTTACACTGAATCTTTAAAAAATGAGCATGATTTAGAGAGAGATAGCTATTTCACTCACAGAGAAAGCTGTATACTTTTAATATACCAAAGCTACAGAAAAAACAAATGTAAAAAACATTTTAAAAATCAATAATGTGTATTATGTCAAAGTGTTTTTAAGCGATACAGTACTCCCTTAAACAAATGGTCAGAGTAATTCAGTCAAGAAGTGCAGTTTATTTGCATTCAAACACAAGCTTTTCTTATTTCATTATTTTTTTTCTGCAAAGAATTACACAGTATTTTTAGCTTCTGTTCAGCAAAATAGCACTTTGAAGTTCATACTCTTGATGCCTCACAGCTTCAGGATCATCCCATGATCAAGCTTGAGCTCAGGTTATTGTACGTGTGGAGTTTTGCATGTTCTCCCAATACATCTGTGGGTTTTATCTCCCACCCCTCAAAAACATGCAAGTTGAATTGGTGATTGCTAAATTCCCCCTATAGGTGTGACTGAGTGTGTATATGGTTCCCTGCAAAAGACCATTTAGTGTGTATTCTCCTCACAAAGACTGTGCCTGATAGACTGTTTCTGGAGTAGGCCAACTATTTACTTGCAAGTGATATTGACAAACAGAAGGACTATTTTAACTATATATTAGTTAAATTAAATCGAATTAAATAAAATTATGCATTGTTACAGGCGAGTTATGTTATTTACACATCTATTAAAAAATATATGAATTCTTTTTGGCACACAAATGGTCTGCATTTTTATTATAACAATCAATTTTCAATAATCTATTTATATTTAGGATAATTAATTAAATTAAATCAATTTATAATAAATTATATTTGGTTGTTCCTTTGAAAGTGATGCATCAGTCCAAACCATCTGATCGTTACACTCTTGCCTCCTGAGATCCACTGCATCCCTGACCAGGATAAAGCGGTTAGTGAAGATAAAGGACTGAATGTTGAAGAGGTTCCATTTGTACACAAAACAGAAAATAAACCGGAGATTGCAGAGTCTAATCATAGCTGCCACCTTTTAGAATTATCTAGTTTTGTCCATGGACAAAAAATAATAACAGGTTGTTTAAGTATTACACATAGTGGAACATTTGGAAAAGTGTTGGTTTAAATAAGCCATTCAAGGCTCTAACAAAGCTGGGCGTAATAGACTGAGCCTGCCATTATCCATTCAGCATGAGTAATAAATTACTTGGCCAAAGCATGCTATATACACCACCAAACCCTGATAACAGCTGAGAGAGGAAATGAAATTCAGCTTTTGCTGAAACATTATGATTTATGTATTTGTAATATACGTCTGTGCTGTTTGTGTGCATATAGGTCTTTGTGTATGGGTATTTGTGTGTGTGTGTGTGTGTGTGTGTGTGTATTGAATAGTAAATGCACTGGCAGGGGCTCAGTGATATAGATAGAAACATTAGCTAATCCATTTTTGGTAAAGACAATGCAACTGCAGACTTTTACAAATGAAATTTAAGTACATTAACTCCAGAATCATTTATCCTACTGGTCACCTTTAACGTATTTACCATTGTTAAAAATTAAAACAACAAAACATTCTAGATGAAACTATTATATTTTCCATGTGATGATATACAAGCTTATTTAAATGATAAAAATATAACGTTATAAGGACTATAACACACCTCGATATAAGCAATGCTAAACCATCTCTGTGCAAACATTGTAAAAACACATAATAAAAGAAAATCCAAACCTGGCAATTGAGGATCCAGTTCTCAATAAGAGGCCTAAACACAACATGTTTAGAGAGATAATACATTCCCATTAGAAAGCGAATTTTGGCAACAACTAAATTTTAGGGTCTTCATATCACATTAAGATTGAGTCCTGCTAAATCTCACATGAGTGTCAGAGCCTAGCTGCCAGGGGACATGAGCTAATGGCTGGAAGTTAAAGTAGCTGCAGTCAATTGACCTGGGGGCAAATCACTTGACCCTGGCTCCCTCAGGCTTGCACTCAGATGAGCCTTCTGAAATAGTGACATGTACATGCAATATACTTATACACAGCAAAATAATCATGTTGGACACTCACACAGCACATCGACACACACACACATCCCAATAGGAAAAAAAAAGAAATACACTGCGATTAAGATAAAGATGTTGCTATTATTAAAAGAGAAATTAATTCTATACCACTGAGACAAAGCAAAAAGAAACAGACATGGCCAGTGTTTATAGTGTGGCTTTATACTGTATGCAGACAGAGAGTATCACTATCTCTAGCTCAGTCCCACTCACACTGCTGCTGAGATACCTTGCTTTTCTTGATCTATCTGCTGTCCAGGTCAGAGAATGCAGCCACTGCTGAAATTAATACCATGTACCGTGTTTCATACTGAGGTGATCAAAGGCAATATCAGAATGTATTACACTGTGTTTTTAATATATCTTTGCAGGAGTCCAGCATTAGAGGGAGATTAATGTAGCCATGGTTGTCGTCTTGAGAGGCAGTGGGGTCAAGCTCAGCGGGCTGGCTTTCAAATGTGTGTGCTGATCCCTACAGCCTCCCTCTGTAATGATTTCCTGGGAGAGAAAAAGAGAGAGAGAGAGAGAGAGAGAGAGAGAGAGAGAAGAGCTGGACACATTTAATAGTGTATAAGAGAGAATAGTTGGTATAAATGGAACCCCAGTGGTGTGTATAACAAAACTTCCTGCACATTTAAAGGGCTGCATTAGTAAAGCATAAGTATAAGGTTTGAAAATAGAAAGAAAGAAAACACTTTATATGGAAATAATCTTCATCTTTTATATCATAAGAGTAAAAATTTAAGTATAATTCATCTTTTATAAGGTAATACAAGAGGGTTTATGTGAAGCTTAGGTTAAAAAATACTAAGGTCACATTAAATCTTCTATGATTTGTAACCTCCATTATCATTATATCTAACTGGATTGTTCGGAGACATTAAATGGATAATTCAGAGAAAAAATAAAATAATAATGTTCATAAATCTGCTGTTAGTAAAAACAAGCTAATAACATTGAAATAAGGAAAACCCCTTGTGATGTCAACACCTTCAAATGAAGTGTTCATAAAATCAATTATTCATTTGTTACACATCCAGCGAGGTCTAAAAGTCTGAGAGCACTACTGAAAATATTTCTATATTGCATTCTTTTCTAATTTAACACAACTTTCATTACATATTATATTAGTGACAGCAACTTAAGGGGAAAGTCAGATCATGGAAATACTGGTGAGTCTGGTGCCTCTGCTTTTTGCTTTAATGTCAGTCTGCACTCGAGCTACATGGTCTCTACAGTTTTAGATGAATTCCATTAGAGTGTGATCTGAACACATGCTTCAGTAGAAAAGCTTAGACATGAGGAAAATCTGAAATTTTGTACAAAGCAATTAACATCAATATCCCACTTTCATTTAAATAGTGGCCTAGTAACACTGCAGAATCCTAAATATGAGTTATTCGAGATACTGAAAATTGACTTTCTTTTAAAAATTCTAAAATAAAGATTTATTTTTTTCAATGAAAAAATTTTCTGTTTATTTCATTATATCTTTCAATGCTTTTAAAGCAGAATTCATACATTAAGGACATTCTACTTTTCTTAAAATTGATTTTTTTAATGATTTACTCTTAGACTATAAACTGGGTTGTACTTCCAAAGTAACAACATCAGCCAAAATGATAACAATACTGAAGGGGGGGGAGAGAGAGAGAGAGAGAGAGAGAGAGAGAGAGAGAGAGAGAGACATGAGACATTAGGACTATTCCAAATATTTCACAGGGATGAATGTGTTCAGATCTGAGTGAATGTAAAATGCACATTTTTCATAATCTATAATGCATGAGTGAAAATGATTTTTCAAGCATGCTTTCACACATTTATAAAAAAATAATAAGAAGAAGATTTTTTAAAATGTTTTAAAGACTATAGTTTATGGTAAAAGTAAAATTATACTGAGTTGGGATGAGCTGAAATGCTGTTTCATGCAGGTTTTATTTAATAAAGCTACTGACTTTACCTATGTTTAAAATCTATTTTATCTTTATTTTTCATACACATTTAAATGTAATCTCATGGTGGTCTACTTTTATGGTCTCCCTCAAAGCTTTCTAATAACTTATTAACAGTACTGAATACTGAGCATGTCAGTACAGATCAGAACTCTAGTCTATGCTAAAATTCATTCATGCTGTATAAAGTAAACCTTTAATTTGTTTCAAGTCTAAGACTTTAACGTTACTTCTACATCTAGTGCCCTCTAGTGGGAAATGTCAATGTCAAGTCATTTTGTCTGTTTCAGCTGACTTAAACAAACCAACATGTAGCAATATAACCTGATTAGTGTTTACAATAGAATAAAATGTATGTGTGTGGTGGATTCTGCTTGCAATCCTGGCTTCCTATTTTATCTTGAGTCGGTTAATGTATTTGAATCAAGGTAAAGTTATTGTGATGTGCCATTCTGAATTTTCAGATCAAGCAGTTCAACAAAACTATATCACATTTCCTCTAAGAAGTGCCTTAACTTTAATCTTGTCTTGTTTAAACTCTTCATAAAAAAAACGTGACAGTGGAGGACCAGGAAACTAATGCTGAAATCATTAGTTCAGCATTATAAAAATGACAATGACTATTTATATGAACAAAACAGCAGAAATGACTAATCAATACAATCATCTATTGCGTTACTACCACAAGCAATCCAGAGTCTGGCCCTGCATGCTGAAGTCTGCTAATAAATGCCATGTTATAACAAGTAATAACTGACTTTGGTGCCTATTATAGGCTCGGTGCCAGTCCTCGTCATGCTTTGGCAAGCTTTGTCGCTTGTTTAGAACAGTCATTACAATGCTAATCAGAGTTAATCAGGCAATAATTATGACTGCTGAGAACAGAAGGAATTCCCACCAATTAGCCAGGCGTGCTGCAGAGCCCCGGCTGGGACAAGAGGCCCCACGCTGGAGCTGCAGCAGTCATTAGCTCACTGTCAAATCAGCATAGGCTCATCTTCTTTTTGCCTTGTTGGGTAATCCATGCTGACAACAACAGAATCTTGTCTTCATGATGCTAGATTTTGTTTCTATGGGTTGCTGTCTGAAGATGTATACATGAATATGAAAAAAATAAGAAATCAGCTCTGCATGCAGAACAGACAAAAATGTAGGAGCAGAAACACCTGTGTCCTTCTTTGGTATCCTAATGGTTTTAAAATGATAGTGTTAACTACAAACGGCATCCAGATTGTATACGTAATGTGGGTGGTTGACAAAGCAGAAACGAGCGGCCCCATCCCTGTCCAACTTTATTAATAATGTGTTTTAGCGAATGCACAGTCCAAGAAGAACTTGCACACACGAATTCTGCCTCTCACATGTGCAATCCCTCATGCCGCAGAGGCCCCTGTGAACGCTCTTTCGTGAATCAGTGATCCTCTGTGTTCCAGTGGCGCAGGACTGCCAGTAGATACAGGCTATTTAAATGCTCCATTGGAGAGAGATTAAAGTTTATGCAAGGTCACTGGGGATGTGATAATTATAATCACAGGTTTTTGGCTTGGCAATGACAGCCATTTGTTATTTTCACTTGAGTAATTCCCGCGGCCTGAGGATGTTGACAAGCGTGCACTGATTTAGTGGCCTGCAGACCCCTCCTCCCCCGACGGCTTTCCCCCCACCGCCAGCCAGCCAGAGCTGAACCAGACCTGAGCCAGAGACTGACACTCCCTGTGGGACAAACACGTCGCTCTCCCCCACTATGAAAAAAAAAGCAAGGACCACTGATTTCTATAAGCCTAGATCATTAGTAAAAGTATTCAGCTTGTAACTATTTAAGGCCTAAAATAATAATATAATAATAATAATAATAATAATAATAATAATAATAATAATAATAATAATAATAATAATAATAATAATAATAATAATACTATAAAAAAATTAACTATTTAAAAATAATAATAAAAATGGTCCATCAAACATTTGTCGGACAAAATGTTTCTAATAGATAAAATACTTTTTTTCATCTGTTTTATGTAAGAACCCTACATATAAAAGAATAAACTGGTTTTCATGCTATGAAAAATACGGTTCCTTGCATAAGTATTCACCCCTCTTGAACTTTTTCCACATTTTATAGTGTCACAACCTGGAATTCAAATGATCTTTTGAGGTATTTTTACTACTCGATTTACACAATATGTCTAACATTCGAAGCTGCTTCGAAATACAAAGGTTAATTAAACAAAAACACAGACATTTATTGGTCTGTTATCGGTCCAGTGTTATGATTTGTACCTGACGGTCTTTTTAACCTGCAGTGAAACCGTAGCATATATCCCCTTCCCCAGCATTCAGAGGATGACCAACTTACCATCAAGCCGCAGAATGAAATAAGAGAAAGAAAAAACATTCATTAGGGATTCCACTCCAAGGGCCTTAATCCCAATTGGATTGGTGAGGAATCTGAAGGCAATACAATTGTGCAATTTGCACACAAAGTGGTCTGAATTGATCTAAAATAAACCCTCAACTTTAAATGTGCAAAAAAGACTAGCAGATAATTACATCATTTAGGAAATTGATTGCTGAGGAGTCAATGCAAGAGCTTTCGGAAACTGAAGATAAACGACAACAGTGGCCATTTTAAGGGAGCCCATTGACGTTGACGATGACCAAAGAGAGATTAAATATTTCAAACACCACAAAAAAGGTGAGGACAAAAATCAAAGCGCTTCAGGGAGGACAATGGAAGACAGAATTAGGGCCAACAAAAGATTTCATTAAGCCAAACAAGGCTTAACTACAAAATCAATATGTCATAATTAAAGCTAGAGGCATGCCTTTAGAGTAGAGAAAAAGGTGAGGTAAAGAGACTTATTTGGCCTAAATGATGGTCAGGGTTATTAAGATTAAATGATAAATGCATTTCCTGCACAAAAAAAACCATTCAATATGTACTTTATTTTTTCTCCTTGGAAATTGGACCCTCCTTTTGAAGCAAGTATGTGAAATTAATAGGTGTGGATATTCATTCAGACTGCCTCAGCTGAGCAGAGAATACAGACGAGACCCAGAAAGTAAAAGGAAATCCAGGTTACAGCAAGCACACTGAGCAGCCCCACAAGGACCAATTAATTTTCACTAATTTGTAGCTGTATGTCATATAAATGATCATTATTACCCATAATACTCATTTCTACACTATACAGATATCTGAGCATAGATAGGTGCATCTGCTAAATGCATATATTCTGTTAAAGTAGATGAACTGAAAGTTTCTTAATAGCGAGATTCAATTTCAAAAGCTCAAAAGTCTGACAGCTGTTAGAAGTGAATCTGAGAGAATCTCATTGTGCCCGTGTCCATAGAGCTACAGTCACTGACATGCAGATATGGCTAACAATAGCATGTGTCTTTTTTTTTTCTTTTTTCTTCCACATTTTTGCCTTTTGAAAGGACTCTGAAGTTATTAACTCAAATCATGGATGAGCAGAATGGGATTTCATGAGCAGAACCCTGATCACTCTTGGTGATGTCTGCTTTTTAGGGCTCATCTGGGTGGAAACAGGTCATAATTTGAAAGAAAAAAGATCCACCCTTGGCACAGAAAAGGAGTTTAATGTATTACACTTGAGTGGGATTATTGAATAGCTGCACATACAGGTGACAAATGCACATTTGTTCTGCCTCATCTGAATTTTATGAAAATAGCGATACAATCAAAGGCACTGTTAGCCTCTCTCTTTTTCGCATCTTTAGGAGCATTCATTAATCTATATTTGTGAAGTAAAAACTTTCCTTATTTTACCTGAATTTTGCCATTTTTTCCAGAATGTACGGATGTATGCGATGTTGTATCTCCTGTGTTGTACATTTAGCGATAACAAGTCTGTCCTGTAGGTCACTCTAAGGTTACATACACACCCCAGGGCTTTTGTTCTGGTCAATGCACACATTGTATCTGCAATACAATGAGTGTTTTATTTGTTCCTATTTCCATTAGTTAGCTGTTAATGAATAGAATTGTAAATGTACATTTGCTTGAGGAAGTGAGAAGCAGCTGATAAAATAACAATAGGAAACCCATGAAACCTCCATCTTGGTAAGGATTTAATTATGACTAACAGTGGAAAAACTCACACTTTGGGGGGAAATTCAGAAATTCAGAACAATTTAAAAACGATGAATTAATACTTAGTTACCAATTAACTTAGAATTCATGTGACTACCTAAGATCTGTTCAAGACTGTACCAGAAAGCTCTAATTAATGATGAATACCAGCTTAGGAATCAATTATAAAATGACATATGTACTCAACATAAAGCGTTGTGTTAATCTGTAGTGGATCATGGCAATCCCGCTACAGAAAAGCAGCTTTCATTAGTGGTCTGGCTGGTGGTTTGGGCTGAGGCAACCAATAGGATGAGTGGAAGGGTATATCTCTACGAGAAATAACAAACGAGCCCACTCTACTGATAAGAAGAGCTGGTCGCCGGCTGCGCAATGATAGCGGGCCTCTGGTGCATCTATCTAATTTTCAAGGGTCAGCTTTCCTCTGCATCAGTGCTCTGCTGAAATGCAGAAATGAACACTACCCTCAACACACTATCATTACTGCAATTTCACTTTGCTTTTTAGCAGCGTATATTCCATTGTGGCATTGAGATATTTAATCTAGTCGAATGTTATTTGTGTGGCATAATATTACAGTGTGACTGTTCTTACTACTACTCAAAAGAGAATTCATCATTTTTGATGTAAATTTTCTTCTTAAAAGGTTCAGCAATAGAGATTTTTGTTGCATAGCTATTCAAAATCTAAAAAATATCTATCTATCTATCTATCTATCTATCTATCTATCTATCTATCTATCTATCTATCTATCTATCTATCTATCTATCTATCTATCTATCTATCTACATACATTAATATGTGTGTGTGTGTGTGTTTTAATAATGCCTACATTTACAGTACAGTATACAAGGGGGAGAAAAAAAAACTGCATTTGCATTTATATTTTACCATTTTTCAGACTTGCTGAACTTGACAAAGCACAGGGTTAACAACTGCTCATCCTAGTTATGCATCCTAGCAAAACTTAGCAGGCCTCAGTGAGTTACGTTAACCCTTGCCTCTTAAAGTCAACACATTTTCTGAAGCATTAATCTATGAAATTAATCTAAGTTTGCATTTCACCCCGAACACTGGGGGCTCTAACCTCCTTGCATGCTATTTGGCAGAGAAGATCTTCTTGTTTTTCAAACTGTCAGCTTTTTACACTTACATGACTAGGAATTTTTTTGGTCCAGAAGCAGAATATGGGTCTAATACAATTTAAATAACATTTAAATAATAATAATTATATTATTTAATAAAGAATCATAAGATTAGGTAAATGCAATCTTACATGCAACATGCCTTCCCATTGCTTTCATTATATCTTTCCGTTACTTCATAAAACGAGCCTCCGCTTATAGCTATAGATGTATGGAACGAGTGAGGGAGCTAATGCCATTATCTCAACACCAAGATGGAGCCTGGATTAGTGACCAATGTAAATGAGATATGAGAAGGGCCCTGCATTAACAGCAGCCTTTCTTTGGCAGGATGGCTCCAGCAAATAGAGCGAGATAAGGAAATCCCTGTAATTACATGGAGACACATTGGTCAATTCCGCACTATAAGTACCTGAGCTCTCCAGCCTCACCATGGGAGGGGCGGGAAGAAGCACCGGGAAGTGTTATCCTTGGCAATATTAAGTGATTCTGTGCGATCAATAGGAATACATGGAGCCAAATGTAAAAATGAGCAGCGAACGCCAAGGCCTTTTGTGTCCCGCTATCACTCCATCATTTTTTGGTAATATCATTTCTGAATTAAATTTTATGGCTCATTACTTTCCATGACAGACAGTCTGTAAGTGGAATCTAAAGCAGGTACAGCGAGGCTTTGTGCCAGGTCAACGCTGTTAAGATGTTATTTATTTCTAATTGTCTGATAAAATACTTTAGCTCTCAGCTCTGTATTTACATATGAGGAGTCAATCACCATTTAGCCAAGGGTCTCTTAATGAAGTCCTAATAGAACACTTGCTTCAGTAATAAGCATCAAAAGAGTCTAATAATAACAATTATAGTCAGGTAATTACAATGACGCAGTACAAAAATTGAAAAATTGTTGGTAAAAATGTTTCAGCTGGATGGATTCCGTACTGTAGGTGAACACGTCATGCCTAAGAGGTGCTCAGAGGAGTAGTTTTACATATCAGTATGGAAACAAAGAGGTCATGAATCTACAGGAAACACTACATGAGCCAACTTGGGCTATATTTAGAGTTTAGTTAAACACACACCATGAAGATTTAATACTAAAATTATGCACATCAGGATTAAGACCTCGAACATAAATACAGACTTATGTGCTACACAGACATCTCAAAAACATGTCTTCAAACAGGTCTTTGAAAATGCTTTAGCTTCAGCCTTGCTGTAAAAACATTCATTGTTCATAGGTGTACCTACCTTAGCAGTGAGCGAAGTGCAGCTGATTATCTGAATGTGATCTCAGTGTCCCAGCAAAAACTAAGAGTCACAAAGGAACAGTGTTATGTTCAGCACCACAACATGCCACAATGTTTTGGACTTGGAATATACTCCAAAACTACAGAATGCCTTTCAGGGCCAAAATAACTTAATTAAATATATAATTCAATAATACTTTATTAATAAGAATATGACTTAAAAGTTGATGAAAAGGTTATCCTCTGCTCAGAGGACATCAGAGGAAGAAGAATCTTAATCGGAGAAACTGCTTATATTAAACGTGAGCTCTAATCTGTAATCTGAGACATTGCTTACTTACCTGAAAGTGTAGCAGATGATTGCTCAGTCAGCATATCCTGAATTTACACACTGAATAAAACATTGTCATAGATGTATTCCTTTCAACAACTTGAAATAGGAATTAAAATGTGACAAAAGAGATAGACATTGATACGTGTAAATTCATGTGTATAGTTAACACAGTAGAAAATTCAAAACAATAAGATGGGCTGGAACAAGTGCTATTTAAAATGATGCCAAATAATAACCATATTAACCAAATAAATAAAATATTTGTTCAACAGTATCACTGCAGCATACTGGATGTTTATTTCAGTGCATACCAACTTCTCAGTTATATATCAGCACACATCTCTTTTTATATCTGTCTTTTGCTTTTATTTACATTGGACAGAAAGGGGTTAAATAAAACACTATTTCCTTTGTAAGTCATTTTCTATTCCTGATTTTTTTTTTTACAGACTACAAAAGTGTGATCTAAGATCTATTGAAAAACCTCTGCTTGGATGCCTTTACTTAAAGAAGAGTAAGAAAAATAAAATCTGGCAACCTTGTAGGCATGAACTACATGCAGTTTATTTGCATATTCTGAATGTGCTACACAAAGAAAAATCAACTTCAAATGCTGTTTAAAATACGTAAACGTCCACTGAATACGAGTAACCTTTGACGTTAAGTAGTCAAATCTGAATACAGCTAATTGTCTGCTGTTTATAAAAGTCTTTTTTTGCATTTCACTATTGTGAGAAGGCTACAAAAAAAGAATAAAGAAGCCGCATTTGGGTCACTTTCTAACCTTCTAACCCTTTAATGCAGGTTGTTGTGGCAGGACATGGCTTATAGTAAATCGTTTGTTGCACTATAAAATAGCTTTTGCCCTACACAGTTCTATTGCACAATGATTTTTAGCCATCGAGTGCTCAGTCTATTCCAACCTCACTTACTGGATCACGATGGTCAGTCATCCAGATAGCACACTGAGTACCAAAGTTGTGCTCTCTCTTCACAGATAACTTTGTGAACAAGAGAGCTGTGTGAGTCCCTTAAGATTCATTTTCTCCCAAGTCCGTCTTATGGATTTTAAATTGAACCCATTCTAAGAACAAGATGACCTTTTCTAGATCCAGTTTGACTCAACAGACTGCAGTGAATGGTTGTAAAGGGACTCTATTAGGTTGACAATTCATGTCTTAGCATTGCAGGTTTCATATTCAGTATAAGAAATGTCTTTTCTTCCCAGGTGGGCTTACTAGCACAGATTAAAAGAAAATGAAGCATGGGTTTCTAGATATAAAACACATCAGTAGTGAAACACAGAAATGAATGAGAGAATTAGTTTGAGCTATACTTGCCTCAATGTCTCATGTCTCTTGAAAATGAATGCAAAAAAAACAATGATTTTTTTTCCCCCCTCAGTGCCTACTGTGTAAAAGGCTCCTGAAACTTGATCGTGTTACTACCTTCTGAGTTTCTGCCTGAAATTAAAAAAAAAAAATACAGATTAAGGGGATTATAATATGCACATTTTTAGTCTATTTGCTATCCTTGAACATGGCCACAAAATGCTTTCCACTTTCTTGTGGACTCTCGGGTCCTTGGCTGTCACAAGGTCAAAGGGAAGGGTTTTAATTGCTGTGGGCTGCTATGTGCTTTCATGAGCTCCACCATGATAAATTGCTCATTGGTTGAAAAGCTAGTCTATATAAACAAGCTTATCTCTTCTCCTCTGTAATGAAAAATGAGTTGTGAGTATCATTGTTAATCACAGTAATTGTTAATGTTAAGAGGGCTGGATTTCCAAGTCTCCTCTTTATTGATTTAATTTTTTTTTTCACTGAACCACTCTGCTTCTATATCCTCTATATAATTTTCCTGATTAGTTATTTTTGCCCTTTTTTTCCTCATACAACCTATCAGGGAAATATAAAGAATTACTTGCTAAGGATGCATGAAATTCACCATAGATATGGTATATAAGCTTTCTTACTTCTCCTTCGCTGGCAGATTAGTGACCCCCCTCCCCCCACACACATACACACTGTTATCAGCAAATAGGCACAATAGGAAAGGCTAATTAACTATAAACCTCTAATATCTAAATATCACTTTATTGAGCCTTTTTCAAAAGCAATTCATGCATTGTTGCCCAAATAAGGGTTGAAGCGCCCCAACATAACTGAAATGAAATGATACGAAACAGTGCTGAGAGGACAAGAGACACATTAGTAATTAATATTAATACAAAACAAATATCAATATTGTTCCTCATTTATTAACAAGTTTAAAAAACACCTTGTGTTTAAATGTTTGGAATAGGCATGGTTTACCAATTTTACAGGACTAGTGGAGTCTGAAGCTCTCAGTGGACCCCTGCAGGGTGAACAAACCCCAAGGGAATGAATAATCTATGGCAATCCTACTGTAACGCTTTGTTCTGTTTGCATTTGTTTTCTATTTACAATTCATTGTTTATATGGTACAGTAAACTTCACTCAGGCAGTCTTGATAAACAGTTCTGTCAATGGTCAAAAGTCTTCTGAAAAATGCTTCACAGCCTCATCAAGTATGTATAATTGTTTGATCTGAAATTTCTAATCTATTTGTGATCTTGCAGAATATGCAGGTTGACAACCACTCTTACAGGTTCATTTTTCAGAAGTAGGAAATGTTCACAGGACGTAACTGCTTTATAGACTATCTGGTAAATGGTAATATTCTGTTATCATATCAAATAATGTCAAATATTTGCTTGGGCATTAGGCAGGGGCACTAAAGAGAAAAGTCAATGCAACTGGAGACCATATAAACAAAGACGATGTGCATCATAAAGTGAGGTTTTGTAACTAAAGAAAATATAATGTTTTTGATTAAACAATAACGAAAGACTTTTTTGCTCCAAAATATTGCAAAATATCTTAGAGATATAAGTTTTACTTCAAGTCTTAAAAGTAAGACTAATGTTTCAATATTTCATGCCACAAGAAGCACAATTGCGTTGGTAATTAATTAGCTCACTAACAGTTAAAACAAGCCTTGTGCTGTACCACAGCTGCTGCTCTGATGTTGTGCAATGGCAAGTAATTAACCTTTCTTCGGCAATGGGATTCGCTACAAGATCATCACCATGTTGATGAAATAATTATTATAAATTCCATCTCTCCGTTCGGTTGACATTGTTAATTACTTGTCAGTAATCAGCGACTCCTGACTGCACTTCCGTGAACTGCCCTGGTGCAGATGAGAAGAAACGCTCGAACCAAGCTCCACTGCCTCTGATTTGGGTGCATTCCTTGTGACAGTGGCACCAGCACTCATAATTAATTATCTTCTCATGCAAGATTTGCTCCAGATCACAGACTCTCCCCCATCTAATGAGATGGCTTCTCCAATTATCTCGAGCAGGGAGGCAATGCTCGCTTGTCAATAAATCAGGGAAAGTGATGGCGGCTCATTGAGACTAAATTTCAGAAATTATCCTATTTACAGACATGCCAATAAAGCATAATACTGTGCTGAATGCTCTTAAACACGTTCAGTCATGTTTCTATCCCAGTGGAAAACGGTTTAAGAGCCATTTTTGTTTTGTAAGGAGCAAAATTAGGACCAGTAAAGATGGCATTTAGCTGATTAATCTACTGAACCTTTAGTTAAGGGCCTACAGGCAACAAGAGTTCCTTTTAGCTCATAAACACAGCAGATAAAGATGCTATCAAAGATGCCATATATTGTATAGAAATTGCAATATATAAATGAAAAATGTACATTATATGGGAAAAATTAAAACAAACAAACAAACAAACAATTAAATAAATAAAAGGCATGACCAGTCACAGTTAGTATAAAGGTTAGGTAGGGGGTATGTGATGAAAAATCTACATTATGAATGATATCCTCAACTTTCATGATTCTCCAGTAAGGCTGGTAAATGATATGGTCTGAGACAGAGGAATATACATCCAAGTGACAGAAAACGGTGTTTGTGAAATGTCCTGATCAGAGCTGTGTATGCTACATTTACTCTGCTCTCCTCTCATCATTTTCATCATGGAAGACATTTCTCAATTCAGCGATTTCCTACTGACTGAGACAGTATGTATCTTTACATATTTGTGGCTGCACTCGCATTTATTCCCTTTTTCCTCATTTCCCCTCACTTCCCGCCCTCTGACTTTGATATAGCCTTGGGGATGTGCGTGTGGCAGGATGGAGGATGCCATCATTAAAACAGCAAACCTTAAAACCGCAAACCTATATTTCCTGTGTATTGTAGAGAATGATCACTTTATTCGCACTTTTGTAATAGATATCAGGATTTATAGCAGTGTTATACCTTTAGCGAAGTGAGTACCAATTCAAAACTTCACACGTGAGTCGCATGAGTATCGAGGACTGCATGAGTAAAAGACATGAGGCGAACAGCCTTTAGCAATTCTAAATACAGCAACCTCCCCAGAATAGGACTTAGGGTCTACCTGCATGATTTTAATTAAAGATAAGTTCCTCTTTGTCTAAGTCCATGCTTAGGTTACTAATCTGAATTCAATACATCCATATGTTGCACATAGAAGGCTAATGTGCGAACAGGGAAAATATTGAAACCCATTGCATTTAATTTGGCTCTGATCAATTCAGATTGACTGCACTTAACATGCAAATGCTTCTCAGGTCAAATCTGCACTTTCTTGTGGTTTGGCTGAAGTCCTAGACTACTTTCAATATGCGCATGGTCTCATATATTGAAACACCATCTGAACTGCTATATAATGCACTTACGCCCTTGATTATAGATCAACATGATCATTTAAACAAAATCCTCCCTTACTGTTTCCGAGCACATAATGATCTGTTCAATGAGTTGCTCATTATGTACTATGAAATGTTGAGGGAGGGATGCAGATTAACACAGGTTATCAACTAAATTGCTCAGATAATGAAGTTTATGCAATGAAAACTTACTAATGTCCTGTAAGCGTGCGATGGTATTTAAGTTGAATGCAGAAAACTGATCTTTAATGCTAGAAGGCAAAAGGCACATCTATGTCTATATACTATACACATACCATAAACCTTCAGATCATTGTGTTCACTTAAAAGATTTTTCACTCCTGAATTACACAGTGTGTGTTGAATGATGGCATGTTCATGGAAAACTAGGACAATTAATGATACAAACTGAGAGAGCTTGCTAGAAGGCTAAAAGAAAGCACTAGAATCAATAAAAAAGCTCCAACCATGCTGTCTCTTTGATATTTTCCCAATTACACATTTCCACACTGCTGCTCTGTTTGTTAGGACTGTAATAGATGAACACTCAGCAGTGTCTGATCAGGAGTGACTGGAACAATCGCAGAGTTTACAAGGTAAGCATTCTCAAATTGATTTGTTAAACACCATTTTTAAAGACATTTTTGTGCGCTGGCCGAGCACAGGGCTGAGGCGGTGGTAATTACAGCCTGTATCTGTGAATAATTTCATAATACGGCAAGCTATTTTGACAGTATTCAGAGGCAACAGCACTTTGTGTTTCCCACTGAGACACACCAAGGAAGTTTCAGATCTTTAATTTGTAATCTTCAGCACTCAGTCAGACACATTAGTGACTGGAAAAAACGAGAGTGTGAATAATACCAATAACAACAACAACAAAAGCTTAAATATTGTTGCCAGCTTCAGGACAAAATGCGATCATCACGCTCCACAAAGACCTCCTAGGGTGAGCAAATAGAGTGGACTAAATACAGAGACCCAAATCCCTTATTCCATTAGATGATAAAATCCATGCTAGTGTCCAAACAATTTCCATGTAATTCAGAAGACGTAGCTGGCACTTCTGTCCTGAATAAATATGAAATAATCACATGGTATATTAGCAGGTTTAAACATTTATTATTTGGATAAATTACCTAATTACAAATTTCAATTTATTCTCTGCATTTCCCTGGTCTGTATTAGTGACACGGCCCTTTATTAAAAAGGATAAAGTTAGACCTGGTGATATTTGTTAATTACATTCATCCCATTTCAGAGATTTACACTCAGGCGACAGGATAACAAGAACAATTACCAAAGTATTTGAATAGCACAGAGGTACTGACATATCTGAAGTAACAGGCTATTTAACACTGCAACAAAACGAGTACCATGAACCCTCTCTCCTTCAAAGAAAATAAATTCTCTAAGTAAAGTGTAAAGAAAGTGAAAAGATAGTATTACCCACTGAATCTAATCTTCTGTTCTTTCCTCCAAAATTGATAATAGAAAAAAAAAAAGACAAAACGTATGAGGAAGAAATACACTGCCCTTAAAATGTGTCTGGAGCAAAGGAGCAAATAAAAAAAAAAAAGTCAGAATAGTTGCAAGGTCGCCTCTGGTTGGCCCCTGTGAGCCATGCTGCTGAGCTTTTTCCTGAGTGAAATGGTGTGTGTTTATGGGGGAAAAGACACCAGTCTAAAGGATGAAATTGAACAGATTAGCATGAGCCGCTCTGGTTTTGATTGCCTCTGACTGAAAATATTTGAAAGCCACCAGGGGCCCCTCAGATGTTATGATATGGTCAATTCAACTCCCAATGTGTTTTGCCACAGGCTCCTGTTATAGAAATCGAATTGATATTTTGTAAACTTCATTTGCGGATAATGTGATCTGACAGGGACAAATGCACAGGCGAATTGTTTTCAAACCGACTCCAAATGAAACTTATTACAGGGTAAATGTGGATTTCTTTGTCTTCTCTCCTCTCTCTCAGCATTGTTCGCGGCTCGCTCTTAGACCCTGAATATGTATCCATTTTCAAGGTAATTGAATTGGTACTGTCATGTGTGGGGGCCAACAGATTCGCACGCCGGGGCGGATGGCCCGAGTGATTGAATTGAAAAAAGGGAGAAAAAATTTCCTTCGCCATGAGCCCACTAGGTCACAGTGTCATCATAAGATAGACACACCTCACTGTTTTCTGATTACACCGACGGCCCCAATTGTCTTTCCAATAATCTGCCCCTCTGATATAATGCAGACTTTTCCAATTCTGCCGCCTCTGGCCAGACCTCAGATGTGTTACATATTAATTTCCTTCCCCCGTAAAATTTGCTCAGCTTTAGTTCAAATTCAGTTAGCTGGATTGATGAAAGTGGCAAAAGGATACGACGTTTACTGATTCTCCCTTTTCACCTTTGATTAGCTCCACTTGTGAATTATTCCTTTGCTGTCAGTGTGCTATTAAGCAGCTGGGAAAGCAGCAGAGCTCTAAGCTCCAGCCCCGGAGAGGGAAAATAAGGTGGCCCACAGACTTAGCACTGAATCCTGCCACCAGTACAGGCTCTGAGAAAAATCACTGTGTGGAAACGATTAGAGTCGTACATATTTGTAATTCTAGTTAGTGATTGTATTTAAAAAGGTTTTAAAACAATTTCCCAGATGTTTTAGTCAAGCACTTACAGCCATGCTATGTGGTGACTACTAATCCATATTCTATTTAACCACGGTAGAACTATTTTTTTTAAAGACTATAAGACACTTAAACCAGTCATTTCTTTGCTGTTAGTAAAATTTAGTTGAAGATACACACTAATGATAAAAATTAAGAAAAAGCAGCATGAAAGCATTAAGTCAGAATAAAACCAGTAATGGACATGCTTTCTTGATTTTAACATTTACCTGCTCATTTAGCCTCCTTTGTTAGTGAGTAAACAGCAGCTTAATTGCCTCTCATGTTAAATTATTTTTTATGGACATTTAGAGGGCATGTAATTGCCATGGCAATAAACATCGACCTCCGTCTCCCAGGCCTGACTGGAATCACACTATAAAAACCATCTCTGATGGCAACCTGCCAAACTCCCTAGATGTTAGTGAGCAGTTTGTCATAAAATGCTAATTGCTTATTGACTAAAACCCTATATGGAGATAAGAAGGCTGGGTACACAGCAGGCATAAAGCTGCCGATATCACGGATCATTTGAACATGTGATGAGCTGAAAGGACTTAGAGAAAGTATAAGGTTTTGCTCATAACTCATTTAATGTGTGGAAGAAACTGAGGGAAGACTTAAAATTCAAGATCTGAGAAGCCACACACATAGACAGCAAATTAAGCCAAGCACATTTACACAAAATATCTATATTCTGGACATGAATTATTTTTATACTCTACGTTACATCACACTGACACTCACTGGCAACGTTAATAGAAACACTTGTATCCCTGCACTTATCAAGTCTGCCAATTATATGGCAGCAGCACAGTGCATTATATCATGCACATACAAGTTCAGTGTTTCAGTTAATGTTCACCACAAATATCAGAAAGGGGAAAAATCACCTGGTCTTTTCCCAGCCTTCAACTGTCTGGTTTGGTTGAATCTGGGCTCAGTGCAGACTCTGATTTCCTGCTCACAGGAGTGAAACCAGATGCTGTCTTCTGTTGCAGCCCATCCACCTCATGGTACGTATACTGTGATGCCTTTTACCATGATTGTAAAAAAGTGGTAATTGACTGGTAAGAGTGTTACCCAGGTATTCTTGCTAGCTTGAACCAGTCTCATCATTCTCTTATTAACGAGGAAATTCACAGAAAATTTGCCCACTGGATGTTTTTTGGTTTTCACTCATTTTGTAAATTCTAGACACTGGTGTGCCTGATCCCAAGAGATCAGCAGTTTCTGAAATAATCAAACCAGCAGACAAATTCACTGGGATCACATTTCCTTTTCTGATGCTTGATGTGAGTATTAACTGAAACTCTTGCCCTTTATCTGCATGACGTTATACATTGCTCTGCCTCCACATGACTGGTTGACTGAATAATTGCATGAATGACCAGGCGTACAGGTGTATTTAAAGTGGCCAGATAAGGGTATCCCTGTTTACTTTCAAATTTTAATAGTTTGGCTAATAGATCATTTAATTTCTAACAAAATGATTTCTGACGTTAACAACTGAAACAAACAGATCACCCTTAAATAATTTGTATACACAAGTAACAGGACATTGCATTTTAAACTTGCATTTAAATCACATTTACTGTAAAATCTGAGTAAAACATCCCAACAGTCACGAGAAAGCATGATTAAATTGTCTTTGCAATCCATGATTATATGAGTCCTCAAGAGCAATTCATACTTAATGGGAGCCTAAAGAGCTTTTAATGATAATATAGCCTAAATTTCAAATGGTGTATTAACTGAAAACATTGAAGTGTTAAGCTAAGTGAACTGTTAATGGCTTTATCAGCTATGGGCCTCTAATGTTTGCAGAAAAAAGTTGATTAGGCTACTCTTACAGTTTTTACAATGGGAGAAAGGTATCATGTCCTCCGGATAAGCAACAAATTCTATAAATGTGCTTCTGACGATTTTAAGCACTCATTTGGTTCATTCTTGGCATAGTGTAATGCCAAGAGGTGAAAAATTGTAGATAGTTATATAGTTAATAACAAATATTTTGAACCAGACTCTAAGGAAAACTTACCTTAGTAGAAAATATGTAGTAATATACCATTTTGTAAATGCAGTGATCTAAATTTACTATTAATTTCCCATTTCAACAAATGGGGAATTAAGTTTAAATCACCACCTAAGAATTGTCCAATAACATTACAGGTTTTTTAATCAAATAAATTTGGTATTTGTTGTTTAAACAGTTTATATTTGTGTGGCCCACTGAGACAGGATGGGACGCACCACAAACATTTGCACACTCACTCATACTGAGGCACAATTTAAGTAAATATTCTACTTACTCGGATGTTTTTGGAAGATGGAAGGAAAACAGAGAACCTGGTGGAAGCCTATACAAACAAGAAAACATGTGAAACTCCAAACAGACAGTAACTTGAGCTCTCGATCGACCCGGGCACCCTGGAGCTGTGAGGCAGCAACGCCACCCGCTGCGTGCCCCTGTATCATGTGCTAATCTGAGCAAAGAATCAATTTTTATGAAATCACTAAACTTACTGCCTCCAGTCATGGCCAGGGAATAGAGCCCTCCAGCTAAATCTATACTTGTTTAGTGTTATGTGAATATTCTGCAGCAAGGGGAAAAAAGTTATATCCATTTTGAAAAAAAAATGAGCAGTGACTAAATGGCTGCAATACCTGCATGCATACTGAAAATATATAGCACAGGAAACTCAGTTTTGCTGATTTTTTCTCTTAACTGCTTATTTTTATTAACTGACTAATTTAAAATAAAATATATAGTAGAATCTGGACATGCTTTTTCAAGCAAAGATAGCAACAGAAATACCAAGTGTTATCTACCATCTCCTATCTAAACCATCTAAACACTACTGTGTGGTGAATTCTAAGTAAATTATATGATACACATATATCTTCTATGATCATCAACTGGTGACTAAAAGAAAGAAACTCCATGTTTCTCCCTTGACACAAATCAGTGTGATGCATCTTCCAAAAGTGGGTGCATGCAAACAGTGCCTTGGGCAGACTTAGATTAATGGCAAACTTTCTTCTGTTATACTCGTGATCAGGATGCACTGAGCTCTTACTAGATAGAGATAAAGTTAAAACCATACAGAGATATAGAACCTCACAGGCCATGGGGGCTATTATTTCTGCTTCATAACTATTGAATTCTTTTTCTCAAAATGACCAGGCTTTACAAATAATTAGAAAAAAGATCCAATTTGAGATTATTCCCCATAAGGAATAGCTGTGTTGGACAACATAGCAGTTTGTCTGAACAATACCACAATTAATCACTAATCACCATTAATATTTCTGTTAACTGTCATTTAGAAATGATTCCGTATTTTATCGGCTAATACTGGGCATAGGTTAATGCTTGACAAATTACAATGCACAATGTGAACAAGAAAGCACTGCTTTCAAATGTAAGACAGAAAAGATGGCTTCTCTTTTCATCTTCTGTGTCTGCCATGACATGGTAGCAGGTGACTGGCACTGAGAAGGCAGTGAGTGATGCAGTGTTGTGGTCTGGCACAATGCCACTTGCTCATCTTCTCTTGGCATCGCTTCCATCACAAGCAAAAAAACAGGCAGGCCAAAAACCAAGCGAGAGAAATGAGATTCCTATTTTTCCATTTATACAATGGTGATAGCACATAAAAAGACAAAACATTCTCTGAAGATAGAAGATACAAGCCGGGGCCGATAAGGGAGTGTCGGGCCAAGTCACCATGGTGCTGTGACTATTTCATCTTCCATGGTAACTTAAACAGCAGACAAAAGCCTTCACACTTCAGAGCTCACTGCCAGCATGCCAAGATTGACTGGGATTGTAATAATTCATAGTCTTTCGGCCTCCTTTCTCTGAAGGTGAGCAAACGCATTAGACACTGATGAGGTGACCACTGGGCTTCCACTGTTGGCCAAGCCTCTCCAGGGTGCTGCATGTGGTCAGTTCAGAAAGTCACTGACCCTGGGCTGAATAACAGAGCTGGCCAATGATGTGGATATCACTTAGGTTTGCACCAGGGGAGCAAGCCATACTGGTGGCATTAATGTCTTGGCGTGCAGCTTGTTTCTGTCAGTTCTCTCACAGAGAGCATGTTAGGGCACCATGATATTGGAAAGGGTTGGTAAAATTCACTGAACGGTGCACATGCTGAGACTGTCCTTGACCTGGGCTTATTTATTACATGCTTTTAGATGCCACATGAAATCTCTTTCCCCACAAATGCAGAATTTGTAACATTTCAAAAAATCATGGTCAAGTACATGGTCAAGAGCTTCAGGTAATGTTCACATCAAAAAACGAAGAAGTTTGATGTCATAGACTTTAACCCTGGTATAGTTTTGGTAGCATATGGGTTGGATTGAGTATTTCAGAAACCAACCAATGGTCCACTGGGATTATCACACCCAACATTCTGCAGGCTAAAACATCTTGTTGATGAGAGAGATCAGAGGAGAATGACCAGACTGGTTTGAGCTGACAGGAAGTCTATAGTAGTTCAAATAAACACTCTTTACAACCTTGGTGAACATCAAACATTGAGGTAGATGGGCTACAACAGTAGCAGACCACCAGAACTAGCTCTACTCTTGTCAGCCAAGAGCAAGAATCTGAGGATATCATGGGTACAGAGTCACCCAAACTGGACAGCTGAGAATTAGAAAATTTAGATTAGAAGATTTTTCCATTATTCAAATCTTCAGTTTTGGTGAGTCTGTGGCTGCTTTGTGTGACTAGTCTTTTGAATTCCTGAGTATTAACACTACCTTAAACTCATGTATGTTGTCCATAAACAAGAATTAAATATTCTTGCTTAGGGTGAACCAGCGGAATGCACTTGTATTTCTGTCATCTCATCTAAAAGTTCATGTAGTTGAGACTAAGATGGCAGACAAGTAAAGTGGTGGAAGCCGGGCTTCTCCTTTAAATCTTTACCGCTGATCCCGGGTAAGGCAGAGCTGCTTGTCTTTATATTAAAGATCAAAGGTCATCAAGCAGGTGGACTGCTGCTTGAGTGCAAACCTAGTAAAGTATTTCACTGGACTGAACTGAACACTACAAAATACTGTAGCAGAACCAATCAATGTATGTATTTCAGTCAATTTCAACATGAGCCATGGCCTCTGCAGCAGATCCTCTGCTGAGGCGTTTTGCAGCTATCCACATGCATTTATTATTCATTTGCTTTTTATTTAGCTGAAGGAATCTCACTGATAAAGGGAAGCTTTTTCACAGAATTTCACTGACTAGTTATGTATTCCTTTTTTTGTATTCTCTTTGGTCTGATTACTAAAGTGACATTGGCTTGTTTGTGCCTGTGTGTGACAAAACATGACTACTGTAAACTGAATTCTTATTTATAGCCATAACCTAATCACTGATAATTGCAAAAATTCAGCTTCATTCATTCAGCTTATCCGGCAGTTTGTAAGCAGGAAATTTTATTATCAGTGACCTTCATTCATTTTAGTTGAATTCCACTGCTCTATTTGGTAGAAAAAAATGAGTCTACAACATGAGGTGTCACTGTGTTCCACTGCATGACTGGGCTATCCATTTGTGTGGATTAATACAGAAGCACAAGCTGCCCATTGTTTAGCAGCTGCTTTATAGATGCACTGTGTTAATTACACACTTAGAGAAATGTCGAATTCTTGGATTGGATTTTTCCTCACTTCTTAGTTTGGAAAAGAAGAAAATAAACATTTGCCAAATGGCTCAAAGACTACATTTAGATGCACATATATATACTGTAAATAAAAAATGAGTGAAAATAAAGAACTAGTGAAATTGAGTTCAGCTACACAAATTCAGCCCAAACAGTAATACAACAAAATATAAAACTAAATAGAAAATACAACATGAAATAGTAAAATGGGGCCATTTAGGACACAGCGTCTGTCTTCACTAACTTTCTTCTCGACACCCCACCACCACCACCATCACCACCACCTTATCCTCATTAGCCGTTGGATACAGGTATCAAATAAGTAGCCTTTACAGTGGGCCATTAAAGTGTCATTTGGGCAACTGTGCATGAAGAGCTTTCAGATAAGGTGCAATGCTAAGGCAGAACCAAGTTTTTGAATCATAGCCATCCGCAATGTGCTTAAATCACACTCCACACTAAAGCAGTCAAGGATTTCATTAAAGAGGAAGTCATTCAGCAAGACAAATACTTTCAAAATGGAGGGAATGTAAACATCAACAAAATGGATCCGAGTGCTGATGTGTAAATGCATACGAGAGGATTTGCAATTACAGAATGCTGTAACTCATTCTCTTCAACAAACTAAACAATAGTCTTTGAGATTATAATAAATAAGCAATCCTCATTCTACTATCATATATAGAGGACTGGATTATAGGAATTAAAATAATTCTTGACTAAATGACCGTATGCACGATGCTAACAGTTATTTAAAATGCTCTCTGAGAATGAAAGCCAACTGTTGTGAAATAAAAGTAAACCTCAGCTTAAAAATACAAATACAATGCATTTTGTTGGGTTTTTTGACCTATAAAACATGACAAATCACATGTGAAGGGCAATGTATATGATGGTGTTAGTGCAAGTACAGTTTTTTGATTCCAGACTAATTCAAATGTACTCCAGCAGCTGGCCCTCACCACTTTTGTGTGTTCTTTATCATTTTTGGAAGTGAAAAAAATGATATTCCCTCTAGGCATGTGAATGTGAGATACAGGTTATGAATAGCACTGCCTTGCTGAATAAACTGCCTCGGCTGACACAATCTGCACCGTGTTGTGACCTGCTTCACATTTGTTAAGAGCCGCACATTGAACAGAAGCTCACCACACTCCAAAAACGCTCAATGCCACTACATTACATACATCAGAGCAGGGAGATAGCATCAGCTATACCACTCGTTCATGATGTGCTGCTTGTTGGCAAAGTAGCGCTGCTCTGAATAGCCTCCCAGCAAGTTTTTTTTAAACACACTAAATCAGTCCTTGAAAGAAATTTATATTTTTTCCCACTGATAACCCCATTTCCAGCAAGTATTCATTGAAATGATATAATAACTGACATGGAGGAGACAGACAGTGCAAAAAAGCTATTTGATAAATAAGGTATTTGCAAGTTCCTTTGTGGCCTGCCCTTTTATGATGGGGGGAATTTAAGCGCCACGAAAGGCCAAGTTAAATTGAATGCCAAAAAACTCCAAGCTTGTATGTCTAAAAAGAAATTCAATTAAATGGGATTTTAGTGTTCTGAATTCATGGGAGTCTTTGCTCAGCTGATAAGGGCTCCGCCAAGCTGAGACCACCTTTATGCCGGCGAACGATCTGTTCCCTCTAAACGTGTAATCCTTACTCAGAGCACAATATGGATAGCTGAAATATCAATGCACCCAGGATCCAATTTAAACACATCGAATCAACTGAAGGGGGACAGTTGGAGATGGACTTCCTGTGGCTTAAAGAAGACCACACAAGATTTAGTGGCGCTCCTGAAAAGGAGTAAAGCTTTAATAATGGTTCATGTCCCACTAGTGGCAAACAATCTTTATTATATGTCTAAAGAGAGGATTTTTTTTTCTATCTTCCTTCTGAACGCTTGTACAAGTAAAACAAAATGAAGAAAGTTAAAGTGTAAAGTATGCTTCACAGATTGCAGAATCTAATCTACTGCTTATAGCTTTAAAACGTAAACAGAAGAATCATCCATTTACAATTCCTGAATATCATTTTAAAGACTATGTGGTGGAATAAATTCTGTTCCAGCTGCTGATGATCTATAAGAAGATGATACAGTTGAGATGTGTGCTGAATTTTGGATAGAAAGTCACATTTAGGGCTGGACTGTGTCCACCATCAATCACACAAATTTCCCTGGTACAGAGGTTCTGTACAAACACAGCAAAACCTACAATCACCTGCCCACAAAAAGAACAATTACTCAAATACAGAGTGTCCCTTATTGTGTTGTGTTGTGTTGTGTTGTGTTGAGCATCGACACACGATCTTGGACACACAACTTATTCAAAGATGATTTTTAAATCATTTTATATAGTGACAAACAATTATTTTGGTAGTTTACTTAGAATATGAATTATAAATCTATGGTAATTAGCTTACAGATAATCTTCAGTCATTTAAATCTGAAGCATACCATTTCTTAAAAAAACCTAGCTAAAAATAGGGGATGAAGGTTAAAAAAAATTAACAGTGCGGTTTACTGTCCATAACGAGCTTGCCTGGATTATATGCATATGACTTTTCATATCCTGCTACTTTGCTGGAATTCATCAGCTGTGCAAGCAAAGTGCTACTATATATATAATGAGGGTCTTCTTTATGTTAATCACTCTTTGACAGTGTTGCGAGCCTGAATGATCTGAAGCAAGTTGTGATTCTAAATTGGACTTGTAGTCTAGATGAGATCTTCAGGGTATGAATGACATCATCATAAACCTGAGGAGGAAACAAATTCAGGGCACAAAGATAATAAAGGAGGAATCTAAAGGCCACTGTAATTGCTTCAATAACAGAGTTTATGGAGAGCGTCCACCCCTTAACTGAGTAATAAAACTAAAAGGCTATTGTAAAATTGAGCCTGTATGGAATCAGAGACCAAAGACACAGAAAATTACATGAGAAAAAAAGAAAAGTTGGAAATAACAAAGATGCTAGTATCATTTTTTAGAGCAAAAGTATTGCTGTTCATTTAGAAAGCTAAAATGGACACAATGCAATTCTGTGCTGTAGTGATCAAGAAGTACATAGTAGATGTTTAAATTAACCATTTCACACGAGTAATTAAATGTCTAAGATTAGGGTTAATTAATAAATTGTAGCCGACGCACACAATGAGCAGTCATTAATGTTGCTAAGCTGTTGGAGGGTTGATTTGGTGCAAATGTTTTAACTACATATATAGCAACTTATTAAATGACTGCATTCTGTTCTATTCAAAGAATTAATTAAACAAAGCCTATTCAATTACTTGCTCCATTATGTATTTTAGCTACTTTAGTGTGCACTGTGCAAGGCTTCTCCTCCACCTTTTTAGCAGGCTGGATTTAAGTGCCTATTTGAAATCAATTTCTCTAATAATGATCCTAATGAGCTCATCAATTAAGCTTGCCATAATGGGATGTTAGTGTGTGGTTGAAGTTATCACTTTAACTCCGACGCTAATTTCCATGCTTCATCTATCAAACGTGATCGGCTAATATTGTGTTGCTTCTGTCGGGGTTGATATTCAGATCACAGGGAAGAAGAAGAAGAAGAAGAAGAAGAGCAAACCTATAGCACAGAGTAGCCTATAGAGGCTACAGAGGTTCCCAATTATTTTGCAGCCTTTTCGCACTGATTTATTTTATGAACACAATCCAATTATTTAAAAATATTAGACTAATTATTTAAATGTATAGGGAAATATCTATAAATATAAATATCCATAAGCCATATATAATACTTTATACACACACACTCACAATGTAACAAAATGCAAAATTCCTCAGATCCTACTTTGAGAACCCGAGTAACAATGTAACCACAATAAGAGTGTGTTTATTTGCATGTATGTTTGAACATGTGTACATATGTAATGTGCATTATTATTTTTTATCTAGTGCACTTTAAGTGAATGGTGTGTATTAGTCCAGTTTCGTACTATTCAAACCTAATGCAAATGAACTCAGCCTTATTTACATAAGTAAGCTTTTCAACGGCCGTTCCACATCAGGGATTTCATTATTTGCCTTCTTTCAGGGACGTTTATGAGCTCTGCCCTCTTCTCTGACCCTCACCGCACACATGCTCCCCAAAGTGCAAGCCTGTAATGGCAACGACAGGCACATACCCTAATGCAGCTGTAATGTATGCGTTGGTTACCCGCCAAAAGTGATCTCTCAAACAGTAGCCCACTGAGTATTTGTTTAACCCTGGAATCTGAAGGGCTACAACAATCTGTTCAAATACACCTCCAGGTCAAAAAAACACACAGCATGCCATAACACAAGCATAACACAAGCACCAGTTCTATGAAGTGACGTTTACACAGAGAGATTTACATCATCCCCACGTGGCGGTTACAATACCTATGCTAAAGCTATTCAGTCTTGTGTGGTGTACAAACACACCATGTTAAGCCACATAATAAATAAGCTCAAGAATAAGACCTGTTATGAAGGATTTTGGTAATAAAATTGTTTCAGAGTGATAAAATATAGGTGTTGTAAAAACATATTAGTGACAAATCTGAACTGCAAAATATTTCTGTATAACCAGATTGCAAAATTGAGAAGCATAGCACAACATCTTAACTAAAGATTTCAGAATGGCTTTCTTTCAATAATTTTTTAGCCCTTACTCCAAAAATAATAGAAAATCTAGGAATAGTATGAATCTCCATAGCAGTATTAGTTCTAAGTTTTTTTTTTTTTTTAAAAACAACTTTAAAGTGTAGTCATCCGCTCTGATATACATATATATGATTTATACAGCCGGAATTATCCATGACACCGTGATTAATTGATGCTTGCCTGTGTGTGATGAATTGATTTATTACATATTTCCACAGACCCATTTATTATTTCATGGTAAACATGCTAAGAGGAGGTCAAAAAAGGCTAAATGAGCTTAATAAACAGAACTACTGCTCAAAAGACCCATTTGCTGAAATATGTTGAGCTTTTAGGTGGCTATCCAGAGTCCAATAACTCCATTCAAACAAAGGGAGTCGCCAGAATGGCAAACAAAAGATGCATCAGTTAAATACATGCTCAGTAATAAGTGTATAGTTGGCACTTTTACATTCACATAAGACTAATTTGTAATCACAGTGTGCACAATTTTTATTACATTCATTCTCTGACATTCTAATTTAAAGGAAACATTATTTTAGCAAATTATTACTATATTATTCCAACATCTCTAAATTGTTAATGTGGATCAATTTCATTATGATAGCCTTTGATTTTCTATGCATGTACATTTGCATGGGACTAAAGGCCACAGTTAACCAATCATACCAAAACTGGATTCATAAAGTGTCCAAAGGATAGTATTTAAGTGAAACACTGTTGTAGGAAATTATAAGATTAAATAAAATTGTAAAAACTGTAGCAATCTGTTAGCGAACAGTTTGCAAGCTGTTAGTAAACACAACACAGTGAAGGCTGAGGCTGTACATCAGTGAAGCCGTAATGAAATGCAAAACCCCGCCTCGCTAACAATTGGAGGCCTGTGTAGCAGCTTAGCCTGTTGGTCCAAGGCTATTCGTCATAATCAGCGACACTTTTCTCATTAGTAAAAAGCCATTACCGCTCGACTTTATCAGTCACTGAGCGTTATCGCTGCGGCGGCAGCAATCCTTGCATGCAGTACCAGGGATGGAAGGTCTCACATTGCCTTAATAAGGCTACCATTTCAGAAGTCTGCAGTCAGGTGTCACTTAGCACTCGGAGTTAGTCGAATTAAGCTGCAGAAGAACATTCGTAATGGCTTCTATCACACACAAAGCTGTACGCCACTCCTCATGATCCCTCTTCCACACTTCTCTTCCATGTGTTTAGTATGTAGCGGGCAAAGCATGGGAGTTCTGAATAAGGCCATTGTTAGGCTGTCAAGAAGACAAGTGAGGTCCCAGTACAGCACTTTTGGGACGACGCCTCATAAGTACCTCAGAGGTTCACACCATGATTAGATCTGACAGCGTAATTTCTCCAAGTTCTGAATGAAAGAGAGAGATGAGAATAAAGCTGATTTTTATACACGGCTGAAAGAAAATCCAGAAACACCAGTCAAAAGATCCCACTTCATCTCCTGATGATTTCTTATTGATTTCTAGTAATATCAAAATAACTCATTTTTATAATAATTTATTTATATAGCCAACCCTCATCACACACACACACACACACAAACACACACCACACTTTTAGGTCCTTAACTACATTTGTTTTTGTTTTGTTTTTTTCAAACAATCAGCAATGAGAATTTTACTTGTGAATGCAAATCCTCTTAAAAAAGGCCATAACACCAAAATCACATAATGAAGAAAAAGAAAGGGAGTTTTAAGATATTAATACTTAACTGTAGATGCTGGATCAAAGATTCTCCTTTACATACATCATGTGATAGATGTCACATTTTGGGCAGTGTGCAGCTCTCTTTTTATTCCCTACATCCATTTAAGCAACAACAACAACAACAACAGCAGCAACAAAAAAACCCCACAGAGCAGAATTTCAGATTTCACCAAGACCTTTCCTGAAACACCAGTGCCATTCAGAGCAGGTAGTAGTCATGTGCTGCACTATTTCACACTGTGATTATGACACATGCACTCATGCACTCCAGCAAGCAGAGGTCATTATGGCACGGCCGACTGGTCTGTGGGCATGTAATTAATACTTTAGCGTTAACATTTCAGCGGCCATGGTGGTGAGTGAGTTAATCACTAGGGGCTAGGGCTCTGAAATGACTCTGCTTTACGAATGGCTCCCCATCTCCCCTCTTAATCTGTATTTTACGAGTGAGAAACTTTGCATTATGCAAATCGCTGAATGGGAACAGGTGACATTTCGACGGCCAACAAGAGCAACGGCCCAGTTTGGTTTGGGACGCTGATTCAGACATTAGTATCTGTCAGTGCTGAGTGCCCAAGCTTTGATATGCATAGAAGGAAAAAATCTCATTTATCCGACCCATTTTAAGGTGGAATTTTTAGATTCTGCTGAGGGAATATGCGCTTAGTGAGGAGAGGAGACTGGGTTAATGTGTTTCTGTGGCTGTGTGCAGTATGAGCCATAGACTAACCTCACAGACACTTTGTTTATTTTAGGTTAACATGAAAAGGAAGTGATGAGCGCAAAATAACATTTAAATTCACCTTAATCCTGACAGTCCAAGCTCTTATAGAACTATTTAAAAATGTAAATGTAGTCTATCCAAAAGAACAGAGTAACATGAAACATAAAACAACAAACTGTATTTATTTTACCCGCATCTTCCTTGATATATGTTTTTTCCCTAGATATTGTTTTTTATTTTATTATAGAATAAATAACATTTCAGCACAATCTCCTTTGTGGAGCCTAAGATTTTGTTCTGCCATTACACAGTCAAAAACAAGTGTTGTTGAATGATTGTTAAAGGCATGTGCTTACTTCCATTCCATAAATAAGAGGAAGGGGCTAACTGTCAAGATCCACCTTAAATGAGGAGCATCAGCCCAAGCTTGGGTGACTCTGGCTAATGTTTGCGTCTAATAAAGAACAAATCAGCACCCAACTTGGCTCATCTGATCATGTAGTCAAAACTGATGATCAAAGAAGTCATAAAGATCCCATTTAATCTTTTGCCTATCTATCACACTGATGTCTTCATCCTCTTTGTGCAGCGGTAATATCAGCCCATTATGAAAGCAAAATAGATCTGGCGTGCATACAAGGCGAATGAAGTGCTCACTTTGATGTGACAGCAGGATCAGTGAGAGCAGTAATCTGTAGGAATAAAAAAGATCTCAATTATTCTGCGAGTGTAATGTGGGAGAGCAGCTCCAAGCATGCACATCTGCTTTCATATATTGTGACATGCTCTGATAAAACATCCTTGCCAATTTATACTCTCTCTGCTTGACTAATCTCCAACAGCTCTCATAACCTCTAATCACTCCATCAGCCAAGAAGGAAGGGAGAGAAAGAGGGAGAGAGATGGAGAAAGAGAGTAGCAGTCTAAATGAGAGGGGGGACTGCCCTAAATCCAAATTACATTTGTAAATGAGGCGTGATCTTATATTTCATGAGCATTAGGAATTTCTATATTGTGGTTAGAAAATGCAATGGGACATAGTGTAAAGTGTGCAGTGCTGTAACACACAGCCCAGGAGAGTTGCAGCTGATATAGTCAGACAATTCGGTTGGAGGATAATGCATGGAGACTATTATTATTGTTATGAAGGCTGAACTAAAGCAATACAGCCCCGAGTGGTAAGAAATGACTTAAGGAAATTGGAAAATAAAAATAATGATTATGCGCATCTCACTTTCTTAAAAGGAAACCTCAATTTGGAACACTATCAAACTATTGTAACTAGAGATTATATTATATTAGATA
This sequence comes from Hemibagrus wyckioides, assembly GCF_019097595.1. Lineage (NCBI taxonomy): Eukaryota > Metazoa > Chordata > Actinopteri > Siluriformes > Bagridae > Hemibagrus > Hemibagrus wyckioides. The sequence continues at coordinate 9,260,400 of NC_080717.1, read as the reverse complement.
AAATAAAAGGCAGGAAAAAAACCCAAACAAACCTGGAATCATAGGAGCTAAAACACCTAAAGCATCAATTAACACCAGCTCACCGTAGTCATATTTTCTAATTATGTCTGCAGACTTGGATGTGTCCCCAATTATTATTGTACCAATTATCATAAATTTTCCTCTGCACCAATTAACAATACGGGAGGCCAGAGCTGCATGTATTTTAAGTGTTATAATTAAGCCAGGCTCTTTTGTTAATTAGCCTGTTCTGACTCTTTGCTTTTTATGCTGCTCATCTGCTCATTACCAGAGCCATTTAATTCAATTAGCACCTTAATTAGATGAACAGCCATGTTCTGATGTTGCAAATCTTGTTGAAAGAGCAGGGTGTGATTAGCAAAGACAAACACTGCATGCAAATCATGGACGGTAATGTTAGAAGGAAACTGAGGTGGTGCAATGGGACCTGCACATCTGTGCACAGAGCTGAAGATGTGCACGCCTGGAAACCATTTAATAACCACATGCATTCCATCATATATAGAACCATCAATTTAAATAAACATATATGTACCCCCCCCCACACACACACAAGAATATACTGTAAATGAATTTTATAATTAAACATGTATAAGTATACATTATATATATATATATTTTTTTTTTTATTCCTAATCAATGATTGCATCTATCTTTAAGTTGCATTACACTGTAGCTGCACATGGTGAGATGGAAGATGAACAGAGTGGGACTGCAGCATGTAGTCTGCTCTCAGATCCCTGTTGGCTCAGATAAGAAATCCCATTTGATGACATCGAGGGACAAACTCAATTAACTATAATGGAGAGAGGCCATTGTGACCGTCCGCTCATGAACAGAATCAGTTTTCTTGCTCAGAAAGGAAACCCCACTGAAGGTACTGGAAACAACAGTAAGTGCTTTGGCAACAAGTTGAATTAAAGCTTATCGATAAGAAATATCTGTGCATTAAATGCTTGAAGGCAATTGTTAAAGCTGACTTCTACCTTGTGACAGAGCTCAGGGGGGGAAAAAGGCATTTATATATTCCATAACAGGAAAAGACTCATCTGTGTTCTACATTATTTAATAGAGCCTAACAATTTATACCAACTAGTTATCAACTTACAAACTAGTTAGTTTTAAGTTTGCAAAAGCTTTTTCTCCCTGAAGTTGGTGTAAAATAACATTGGTAGTTGTGATATCTATCCTTGCTGAAACAGTTAGTTTCATTATAAACCATCAAACAGTGTCTCTTAGAGTATCAAATGACACTAGAAATGAATTTGCAGTAAATGCTAAAGCTTCCACTTATTTGCCTTTTGTTTTGCCAGATTCAGCTTATAGTGAAATTCTGATGCATTGTCAGTGTTACATACATGTTGGTTCGTCTTTTGTCTGGTCAACACAAATTATCTATGACCAAAAAAAAAAAGATTTAAAGCATGCAACCAGACATCATCTTCTGCTGTGAAGCTCTATGCAATAATATAATTTATGCAAACATATTTCATTGTTACCTCTGGCACACTTATTAATTAGATTTTTTAAGATTCAGAAGGAAGTCGTTGTCTAACCAGAAAATACTAAATAAATAAAAAAAAGTAAGTATTTAAATAATCTGAAGGATAGATCATTTTATGAATTGTATTGGAGAAAATGTCAGGTCACATCACATCAGTAAAAATCTTTCAAATATATTTGAAATTCTAAGCAGTATTTATTTTTAGTAAAGATTCAAGTGCTCAGTTGATGCTTGTCCTGCCCTGCTTAAACAGTATACAGTGTACGCTGGTGGTTCTGTCATACTCTGAATCCAACTACAGTTCAGACTTTTAGGGGGCTTGAGGAAAACTGACATAAGGTTCATATAGTTTTAATGCTAGCCCATGCAGCCTTTACACCTGATCGTCAAGCCTGCTTTTTGAACATCCTGTTCCGGACATAGTCCCCCTTTGCTGTTAATAATAATAATCTCCACTATTCTGGTAAGGCTTTGCGAAGGTTTTCCACTAGACTTTGGAGAAGTGCTGTAGGGCTTGGCCCATGTAGACATGTAGATGGACGTGGAGGCCTGCTGCACAGACACACCAAAAACTAATACTAAAGTACTAAAATTAATTTTAAATCTTTTGTTGATTTTTGATATCATATTTTCCTTTTTTTTTTTTTTATAAAAAAAAGTGAATGTGTGCTTTCTGCATAAGAATAATGGAGACAGATCTGTACAGTTTAGAGGACAGTTTAAGACCATTAAAATTTGTTTTGGACAACCTTTACATAAGAGTATGGATTGATTTTTGAAGGTTGATTTGCCTTTCATATGGAATATAATCATCAGCAATATAAATTAATATGAATATCATCTTCTGCTGCTCGTCTTGGAAGGGTGAAAAGATTTAAAGGTGAATAAATTGGTCCATTTGTGGAATAAATTAATCAATTTAAATGAACCGAATGATTCTAACAAATATTCCTAAGAACTGTAAACATGTTTAGTTATGCTGCTGACATTCTCCTTTACTGTTTGTTTAGAGCTTACATTTCTCAAGCTTGTTCACAATGTTTGGAAGAAGACAATCAGGTCAGAGACAACAATAAGGCCAAAGACCTCTATCCTGATCAGCCAGCTTTACCAAATAAATCTATTATTGGCATTCCCAGTGGGATGATTACAAAAAAGTTGCTTACCCCCACCTTCTAAAATTGCTGGACTGTCAAAATGCCCAAACAACAGAGTAAGCTTGTAAGTATCCTGCTTGTATCAGCTGATAAATGGGCCGCTCTTTAAGGAACTTATCTCTTTAGGACTTGCAGCATGAGGAATGGCATCATTTGTACTGTTTGCCTGGCTGGACGAGTCAAGCTGGATCCATTTAAAAGATAGGGAGATACTGTCGACAGCAATAGACAGGGTAATTGCAGAGCCACTACTGTGGTATAAATTACATCAGTTCAAATGGCAGAGGGGCCCGCTGAGAGCAGAAAAAAAAATCTGACAATTCACTCCACACGTCCCCCCACCACTGCTTATCACTGTTTAGCAGAGAAAAAAGAGACAGGTGAAAAAAATTGAGTATTGATCAAATTAACAGTTTTACCAATCCATTTAAGGACGGTGGGGGCAACAGAGCCGGAACAATTAAATTCCAAAGAGAATATAGGAGCATAACTCATGACCTCCAGAGAACAGTTACCCACAATGACCACTGGTTTCCAATTCACGCAATAGTCGTGTCTAAATATCCACACCTTGTAGAAATATTCACCCTTTTGTTGTATCATTATAAGGAAATTAAGTGCAGTAGCAGTAACATTTTCTCAGTTTTCACAAACATTATACATGTCATACAATACATTTCTTTGCCAGTGATTCATGGTTTGAAATATAAAGGCTGGAATAATAAATGTGATCCTCTATAACAAATGTAATACATCCAGTATTTTATCCAACATGATTTTCCTTTATTTGTGTTTCAAAATAATTTAGACCAAAAGTTCTGGGAAAGCAGAACAATAAAAGTATAGTCTAATAATTCATGTCAAAGTCATGCCTATGTGATCTGGAAATTATTATAAACAAGGTGCAAACGTACTGGTTTTCACTGCATTTACAATTATGCTTGACTGAAATAACCTAAGAAGTCAGCTGATAACAAGAACCCATAAAAATAGAGCAAGAATAATAAAGATGTCATCATTTGGGTTGCACTTTGCAAATTTGATAGATTTTCTGGAAATTCTGACTCTGGTTTATGAGTATGAGCAGTAAGGTGATGCAGCAGATAGATCTGGCATCCCAAAGCGTCCACAGTTTCATCCTGGTTAGGATTGCTGTGGAATTTTGCATGTCGTTCTTGTTGTATCTGTGAACGTTTGACTCTAGATGGCCTGTAGGTGTGAAGTGTGTGCACATGGACACATGGCTGCTCCTTCTACAGTGTATTCATGCCTCGTGTGGTCTCCTGTGACAGCCTCTAGGTCCACTGAGACCCTGACCAAATAAAGTAGTTAAAGGAGATGAATGAATAAATTATTGGCATAAACTAACAAGTTCCATACAAATGTTTCACATACAGTAAACAATATGAAAACTGAACAAGTGTAAAAAATATTTTTTTTTGTGAAAACCTGTGAAAAGATAAAACTGTTCAACTAAAAGCATAATTGAGGTCTTTGTATCATCTCACCTGTTGGATCTCAGACCTAAAATAATAATAACAAAATAATGATACTAAGTTTGCAACGAGGACCCATTGTGAAACATGTAAGTGGTAAAATATTGTTTGGAGAGTTTTCTGGTTAGAACAGAAGTTAATGAAAATGATGTTTATGTGATGAATGAAAGATTTGGCAACATTTTTTTTGGAAGGGTAAGACATGGGTTTCTATAAAGCTATTTTTCTCTGTGTAGAGGTAAGCATATAAACATATTTTAGTCGTGTATATGTAAATATAAAAGCAATAGAGATGTCACTATAAAGCCTCATCTTTATTTTGAATATCAAACGCAGTCTCATGTCAGTCTGACCTTACCTAGACAGATGAAACTTATTAGGTTATTATTTTTCCGCCTCATAAAATATGAATAAGTTAAACCCAGCAATTAATAATGAACCATAAATCTAAATATTCTGGTGTGTATTTTCAAACATGAATTGATGCTGCCACCTATGCATCTCTAGCCATTCTTCATTTAGATGAGGAATATAATACTTCCCATTCTAAAAATTTTCCTTGTCATTGTTCCGGAAGGAGGACCTCATCCTCCTGGCGAGAGACGACAGGCAGGCTTTTTTCTGCATAGTGGTTTTATGCATCATCCACTTGATCTCAATTTACATGTATGTCCTGGATTATAGGTATATTCACTTAGGTTAAATCAATGGAGTACACTATAACCTTTTCAGTTAATACAAGCAGCTATGAAGTGTTGAAAAAGGCTCTCTTTACAAGAGATGATAAAAGGCACATCCACCTTGTTGTTTTATTAATTTTTCATGACCTTGTGGTATCCTTAAAAATAAGACTATATGAGAGTATATAGATGCTACTTCAAGCGTTCTCTCCATTCAAGAAGAATGAGGATCATTTGATATTGGTGTCTTTAAAGCAACTAGCGCTGTGTCAGGAAGCAAATGACGATGAATATTCTGAAATAAGCAAATAAAATATATGGTCTGTAACAGGGCAATGTCCAGAATTGCTATTTGCTGCTTTAATATGTACATTAATAATGATAGCATTAAGAGGTAAAAAGAAAGACACTTTATGACCAAAAGTAGCCATAAATAATGATACTGATTCAGTATGTGCCCATTACAAAATCATGGGCATTAACATGGAGTTCACCCCTCCTTGCTGCTATAACGGCCTCCACTAGATTTTGGAGAGTGGCTGTGGGGATTTGTGATTATTCAGCCACAGGAGCGTTAGTGGGGTCAGGCACTGATGTTAGGTGAGGAGGCCTGGGGTGCAGTCAGTGTTCCAATTTATCTCAGAGGTATTCAGTGGGGTTGAGGTCAAGGCTACTCAAGTTCTTTCACTCCAACTTTGTCTTCATCACAGGTTATTGTCTTGCTGGAAGAGGTTTGGGCCTCTTTGCTCCAGTGAAGGGATATTAAAGCTATAGCATACAAAGACATTCTATACTAGCGGTGGCCCACTTTAGGATGGAGTGAGATGAAATGGCACTCAAGACTTGAAGCCTTAAAATACAGCAATGAAGACTGGAATATCAAGAAGAATGTTTTTCCATTCCTCATGTTAGCCAATAGGCAAGCTTACACAAAACTCACACAAGAGGTATTGTAATAGATAGATAGATAGATAGATAGATAGATAGATAGATAGATAGATAGATAGATAGATAGATAGATAGATAGATAGATAGAATTCTGTGCAATTGTTCACATACGGGTGTGATACAGTATGTGAGCAATTGGTCAAGTTTCCACATACCTTTGGTCATATTTTTCGAGAATAGACAAAAAAATAAATGTTTTAAATACACAACCATACACAGTACAATGTGTAGTGAAATGCTTTTTATCTGCTGGTGACATTAAAATTGGAATTTAATATATAATATATATTATAATATAATTATTATAATATATATAATAATTAATATATATTACTAATATAGTAATGCAAGATCAGTGGAAACAGTAAAACTGTGTTGTGAATAAAGTACAGATGTGAGCAATATATGAAAAATATATGTTGTGCAAAATCAGGCTGGGGTCCAAGCTCTAGTGCTATGTATTGTCCTTGCAGATGGCCCAGATGGCCTGAAAAAAGAAGAGTCTTCTCATCCTCTCACCTCATTCTCCCCCTGACCATAACAGAGTGGAAGGTCCCATGTTAGGAAGTCTGAGGACCTTCACTATCTTCCTGGCTTTGGTCCAGCACCGCTTGCTATAGATAGATAGACTGCAGGTCAGGAAGCTCAGTTTGGATGGTGTGGTCAGATGATGGCTCCATGGCTAGGGTGATCAGGTGCTTGGCACTGTTCCCAAACCAAACAAAGATGCTTCTCGTCAGGATGCTCTCGGGGATGCTGTTGTAAAGTTCCTTAGTACCTTTGAGGGCAGTTTAAGCAGCCAAGGTGACAGTTCTTCCTCACTAGCGTATTATTTTAGCATGACCATGAGACATCCTGCATGATAGGAACACTACCTGTCCACTCTCTCCACTGGGGTCCAGTTGAACCTAAGTGGGTGTTAGCTCTTCCCCTGATTTGTGCTGATGTCCACTATCAATTCCTTCGTGTTGCTGCCCATTCAGGAGGAGGTTGTTCTCATGGCCTTTTTATTTTTGTCAGAGGTCAGGCCTAGAGGTCAGACCAACTGTATCCTCAGCAAAACTTGACAATGGTGGAAGAGTTAGAAATGGCTAAATAGTCATAAATGTACAATAAGTACAGCAAGGGGCTCAGGATACAACCCTGGGGGCTTCAGTGTTGAGGGTAAGGGAGGGTGAGAAAAGCTTGCCTTTAATAATCACAGCCTGTTAAAAATTTAATACAGAATACATTTCAGCAATAACCAAAACACAAAAAGTTCCCTCACAAATGCAGTCCCAAAAAATCATTCCCTTAAACATCATTAATTCTTTAGTTTTTATCTGTCCTGTTTCAGAATAATGACCTGTAAGTTTCAAGGTTTAGTACTTTGTAATATCATGCTGTCTTAGTTTAACTGTGTGAAATTTCACCACAGAAAAGTGCAGCTCAGAAAAGCATGTCTATCAACACAGCCCATGAATTCAATTCTAGCTCCAAGTTAACAGAATACAAAAATACACAAAAATAGCTGCTTCATAAATGAATACCATTTAAACTCTAGCAGTGAAAGTTGCCTCCCAGTTTATAGATGGTGTGAAAAATCAATATTATTAATCATGATTTAACATTCACTTTCTGTGACATTGTACTGATTAGAGACTTTAGAGTTCCCAGTACAGTGGGTGGACAAAGTAAGCCTTCAAATTAGAGACTGTGATGTAAAGCCCAACACGATGCCAGGAGACCTTCTGCCAAGAAGCACTGTATTCAGCCAGTTTAGAGCAAGACACAGTTGTGCCTACTGACCTACTGACATATACTGCCCATGAGATGCGATGCCAAACTGCCATGCTGACCCATCAGCGTTCATATTCCATAACCCAGTGATATATTAGTTCCCTGATACATGTGCACTCATGTACTCAAAATCACCCAAGTTTGACTTTTAGGCTTTATGTTTAAGACATATAGCCAGTTTCCTTTGAGCCGATAACTGAACTTAATGCCTTTTGACCTCCTAGTTTTCTCAGCAACAGGGATCTATCACCAGTCTACTGGAAAAGTAATATGAAAACCGCCATTCACACAGACTGGCTAACAGAAGCCATTCTTATCCCATCCTAAAGATATCAGCCTCAGACTCTTGTAACTGCCCAAGGCAAGTGGTATGGCTGTCCATAGGACATCTCAGACTGCAACCACCTTCCAGAAAAGTCCTCACTGGTTTTTATAAGATACTGAGACAAATCCTTCCAAAATCATTTAGACTTATCACAGACTTTAACCAGTTTCGCTGTCTATGCAGGAATCAGGAATCCTGTGCTTTTCACTGGAAGTGAGGGGCAGATTATGTTGCAGCAGTCTTGCAGCATGGATCTTCACCTGTCCAAAACATTGTCTATCTGAACATTGTCTATAAATATCAATAGTAGATTGTGTTTGGAACTTGTCTCTGCTATAAATAAAACTGCAGATTGATCATGAATTTTGTGCATGCCATTCATAAAAAAACAGAAATCCCAAATCACCATGCTTGTAGTTATTCGGTTAGCTAAAAGGAAATTATACCATTTCCATTATTCACATTCAACACTGAACAAATGCAAAAGTATTGAAATCTTATATAATACTGTGAAGGAAACAAAAACAAGGGGGTATACAGTCCATATCTTAAGCAATCCAGTAGTTACACATCCAAGTCTGCTCTCTAGACACACAAGCACATTTGACAAAGTGGGGGCAGGAACACACATTATCACATTGAAGCCTCTTCTAACCCTTTTTGGGGCAAGACATTTCTCAGAACAGATTTTTCTAAACTCAACAGTATCTTTCAAGATAGGATGCCTTTAATGCATAATGTCCTAAAAAACAGATCTATGTTGTAGGAGGTCTATCTCTTTGGCTGGTTCTACTGCTTTAATTCCCAGACATCTTATAGTGATGGCTTCAATTTCCAGGGCTTTTGATAAAATCGTGCAGTCTCTTGTGCATTGGGATTGAGTACCCTGCTGTGGGAGCAGTTTAATGAAGTGCCATAGTTTCACTGCCTTGTGATGCACTGTGATAAATGTGAAGCCAGCAAACGTAAAACATACAGCTGTAACTGAGTTAATATGATTTAAAATACTAACTATTTATTACACTGGATTGTGCTGTCATGCGACTTTTACAGGTTAAGCTGTGGACTGTTCTATGTATCTACATTTTATTTATTTGCTCATGATATACCATATGTACTCCAGGTTGCCAGACGATATAAAATATTCCTTTTTAAATTGAGACAGTAAGTCGTACAAGTAAACTATTGACTCAGTCTCGATTCAATCAAACAGCCTCTTACTGTACAAGTGACCAAACAAAATGAAAGTACTAATTGCAGACATCTCCCATTTGTCATACCTCTGTTTATCTTTCGGCGGTTTTTCTGTAAAAAACCATCATAAACCACGGGTGTGCTCGCAGTTTCTCATGACGGACTAACACTGATTTTTTCTGACAGCTCAAGGAAATCACTTTCCTGCACTAAAACCAAAGCAATAGCCCTCCTAATACAGCTTGATATCTCCTTGTTTATTTTGTTGCTGGCAGATGACCATTATGTGAGGCCCTTTTGTGGAGGTAGTACAGGATATCTTGCAGGTCACATCATTCTAGGGAAGTTGATGACTCGGTTAGATCTCCATCACCCTCCACTCAGGCGGAGAATATGTTCTCAGCAGAGGTGCACGGTTTAGATGGTGATGGAATCGAGAGCAGGTGACAGGCCACTGACAGCCGTTTCCTGCGGAGATGCCTCTATTAGTCCCCAGTTACCCCTTTAACTTGTGTTTACATTGTTGCAGTGCCATGTGAGAAGTAGGTCGGTTACTGGGAGCTGTTTTTAATTTGTTCACACTTTGCTTTCTCAAAGCCGATATGATATGCAAAAGTGCAAGTGGACAGTAATTTCAGATAAAATACTAAGTCAATATCTGTTAGATATTAGAAAATATATGAATATAATGGTTTGAAATAAGTTTAGTTCCACATGCTTTTTATTAACTGTGTGTAAAGAGAATATCTTTCTTAGTCAAGAGTTAAATAAAATGGATAAATATTAAGAATGTAAAGTAATATTTAATTTAGTGGCAAAAATGCTGAGGATATTTTAATGTAATTTATGATTAAAATGATTCGTATTATAATATCAGAGTTTCCCTAAAATATTTTTGGAGATTAGATTATTTAAATTAAGTAATATGTAATTTACCACTTGGAACTTTAGCATATGTTGTCAATAATACTTGGGCACTGACAGGTGCGTTCATTTCAGCCAGGGCCAAATAATCCTGACAAGTTTATAAAGTTCCAGGGGGAAAAGGTTATTCACTTAGTGTGCCGGTCGGCTGTAATTTAAAACAACTAGCCCCCAGATCAGTGGCCAAGCTACCCTTCCACAGGCCTCCCTCAGAGAAAGTTTTCAGCAGGACATTACACACTAGAGCAGGCACCAGATTGTGTGAGATTACGACAACATCCTGGAGCAGTCTTGGCTCTGTAATATCTTCATGTTTGCAGTCATGGCCTGTCACCCCAGCTGACCAGTGGGGACGCCTGGTGGGTCACACCCGTTCTTCAATCAACTTCAAGTGTTATTAAATAGTGACCTCTATAAAGAAAAGCGCAATATAATGATGGCTTAAACAAACGCAATTTATCATCCTCCTCACGTTGACATTACTTTACCCTAGGACAGCCAACCAAGCAGGCACAGATCAACTGGCTCAGTGGCCAGGCTCAGACCCCAAAAGGGTCTTCCACTTGCTTCAGACCACACACCAACATCCAATTCAGCTAAACTCTCCAACAGTAAAGTCGAAGAAATGTATAAAAGGTCAATGCTTTTCAAATCTCAAAAGGAGCGAGAAACCCAGTGAAGATTTCACATTAGACCACAATGCTGTTAAATCCTCAACACTGATTGGTCAGAAGGTGTTGACTAATCTTTTACAACAGCAGCTCTGACAGTATTACACTAGATTATTGCACTCATTCTAATACATTATTGTCTCTAAAGTAACAGCTCGTTCACTGAGGTGTGTATTGTGGATGTTCCATGTAATCTATGGCCAAAAATAAACATTTTTTTTAATGTTATTTGAAGAAAAATCATTGATATGGTGAGGTTATCTGCAAGGAAACAGTTATTTAACATTTTTGGAAAGATTTACAGGAGTTAGTGCTTTGTAAAACTGTATGTTTTCTGTCATGAAACCATCAGAATGCATTTGAGGGTCATGTAGGGATGAAATTTATAGCTGCTATAACGTAAGTGATAACAGGAACTACCTTCGTATGAAGACGTTGACATTAACTTAAGAAGTAGTTCTTTAATAAAGGGATAGATAGATAGATAGATAGATAGATAGATAGATAGATAGATAGATAGATAGATAGATAGATAGATAGATAGATAGACACACATAAATAAATAAATAAATAAATAAATAAATAAATAAATAAATAAATAAATAAATAAATAACTACTTGGCAAATAATAACTTCTAGGTGTTTAACATCATGTTTTATTTCTTCTATTTTTACTCCTTAGTCTTAAAATTATGTGTTATGACAAAGTTTCCTTTCTCCTAATAACCATAAATCTGCTTTTTTAAATGGAATGGTACAATAATGGTGCAGAAAATGTTAAGAAATGGTATAATACAGTACAAACCAAAGCCACAAATGTGCCACTGTCATCCAAAGTGAAAAAAGAGAAACAAAATATCATGGATGTGTAGAATATACACTGGGACTGTTTTTACAGCCCCAAATGTGACACATTACGTCAACATCTCATAGAATTTGTTAAAGGCTTAATAATTAGACAGATTAATGAAAATGTTGAAATGTCTATGGCTTCAGTAGGACATCCTTTGCTTGTTGCTATCTGGCAGAAAATCATTCTAACCCTCAGACTACTGGGTCGGGGTTTTTCCCCACTGTAGCTTTATTTTTATAATGACCATTAAGGTTATAAAAGGTCTGCATTATTAGTTAACCAATAAATGCACTGTACTGGCCAGACCCATCAAACAGGTCATTCAGGAAATTATTTTCCAGCTGGATTTTTATGACTATATTTTCTTCTGTAGTATACACTCCAGGTCAATGCTAAGCTGAAGTTGGTTGACACTTCATCCATGGAGTCATGATTTTTTATATACACTATTGACTTGGTCTTTATTGATTGCAGAGAATGTATCGCACAAATCATTTTGCACCAAATCAATAAAGAAATCTTGTGGAAAATTTATATTAAAAGATCTTTGTTTGCTTAAGTGAGTTTCAGACAGGGTGTATTGAGTGTTGTGCTGATTAATTGGGTTAGTTTAAATTTGACCACTGCAAGCCCATTAAAGAATGCATTCTTAAATCATGATCTGCCATTTATGATTGAAATGAGATTTTCAATGCAATGAAAGGTCTGTTAAATAAATCACAAGTACATTTTACTGAGAACAATAAGCAGGACATAACTCTCAAGAAGCAAGGTCTTTCCATCTTCAACTGCCGCACTTACCTGCATGCATTTCCATGGATTTAGTTACTTGCTTCTCATCCTAATAACCTTAAAAACCAATTCAAACGTGTCCTAATGTACATTTAGAATTAAGGCGCGATTACTTTTACCAGTATGTCAATTTATTCATAAAAACATTGAAATGTACTGAATAAATGTAATCAATTTAACCACGTGGCCTGCTAGTCAGTTTAAAGCTAAAAGGCACTTGATCAAAGTGAGATGGGTGAACATACCAGCTTTGAGCTCTAATCACATAATTAAAGCAAAAAGGTCACTTGGGCTTGGAGGCTTTGCTCGCTTGGACACACGGGAAAAAAAACTCACTTCAGTGGCAATGAAGGGCAGACTTCTCAAGGAGGCCACTTTTTTATTTCTATCAGTTGATCATTTCTGTTTAATTATGTGGGGTGGATTTTGGAGTAGATAACAAGCTGTTATCTTCAAGTAAGAAGGATAGAAAGGATATCAAAAAGATAAAGTCACATTCTAGATGCTTGAATTGGTAATGGTTACATTTTTAATAATATTTGGTCTATTTAGGAGTTGAATTTTTTTTTTTTACCATTGATATATTAAAGAACAAAACTAAAGAAGGCAGAAAATCTGCAGAGGATATGAACAAAACTGAGAAGAACAATGGCCTTTTAACTGATAAAAACCCTTGATGAAATAATCAGGGAGGGAGGGAAGGAGTGTCTCCACAGCACACATAATGGCCCAGGGGGATTAAAAGATCACCTGAGTCAAGAGGTGTGTTAAACGCTATGAAATGAAGAAATGATTAGGAAAGATACACATGGCGTAAGTAATTGAGATGCACATCTCTGTGTCATCTAACTAGACAGAGGAAATCAGTAAAGATCCTGTTTTTTTTTTTCTTGTAGGTGTCCGTGCACGCACCTTCGAATCAGTGCAGCATGGACGTAAGCCTGGTGTAATCCTGTGAAAAAACAGAGGTATAAGAGAGTTTTTTTATATTACAAGTCACAATTAATTGTATATTAATTTTACATAATATGATTACATTCCTATGCTGTAACAAACACTGGGAATAATAAGAAGACGGAACAAGTTAAAAGGCGAGAGTGCTACACAGGTATAAGCATGGGCAATCAGATGCTTCATTAAGAGCGGATTTATTCAATCAGCTAGCTCACCCTTTAATTAAAGGTACTAATTACGCTATCGAAAGGCTTAGCGGGTGGCGCCAAAAGAGGGTCGGCCCACACACTTTTCCCCTCCTGCACTGGTGAAGGTGATGACCTTGTGATAACCTGTGTGTTCATCAGTCAAATTACTGTCCCCGGTAATGGTAATGCCAAAGCACTGGAACACTGGGGCCAACTAATCTGTATTCAAATTACACACCACCAAACAGTGAGGTGGCCTCTGTGGCTATAACTCAGGCGCAGTGCATGCAGGGAGGAGAGCTCAGGAACCCCTCCCGTCCAATCGGACATTATCATACATTTCCCAGGTGTGCGACAGGCCTTCTGTGGTGCAGCTGATATTGGAAAAATTAATCATAAGTTCCCTATACTGCCTTAATGGTCATTTTAAATTAATTAATTGCCAAAGTGTAGGAGGCAAACTGGTAGGGGTTATGGGTGACAGGGGAGAGGCGCGTAAGCCTGATAAATCTTATTCTCTCACTCTTTATTTCAGTATTTCAAACAAGCTTATAAAATGTGGCAAATTCATGCTAAATACATGCTAAAAAAATTATTCAATTATTAATTTTTTTACATTTAGTAATTTTTCATTTATTTATTTATTTTACATTTTTTACCTTTTAAGATTTAAACAAAGAGTGATATATATATATATATATTCAACTACAGCACTGGTATTTTAGTAGTACAGACACATCACTTTACTTTTAATAAATATTTTTGTTTAATTAGGTAATTATTTTAATTTGTTTTCTATAAAAAAAAGGGCTTTTCACAGCTGGAAAAAACTATTTTTATTTTAATGAATGAATAAAGCAAAAAATAAAAATAAAATAATAATAATAAAAGATCTACTAGCTCACATTATTAGCTAATATAGCCACTGTATTGTGCTTGGCAAATAGTAGCGCTATGTTACTTATGTTACTAGCTAGCCTAACAATCTAGTCTTCTAATCCTTATGTGTTTTTATAGTAGTAAATACTCATTACACCATTCTTTATTAGCTGGTTAATCTTTTAACAATCTAGTCTTCTCATGGCAAGCTAATTGTTTAGTGTTTCTACTCATTACACCATTCTTTGTTCCAGTGTTGAAATGAAGAATTTCAATTGATTTATGTATTTATTTGCGGTGTTTTAGTCAGTAAGAAATTGCTGAACATTTTTAGAAGCTCATGCCAAGTGAAAACGTCGAAAAGATTGTCGAAAACACACTTCTATAAATGTTTTAATATTGAAATCGTACTATTCACAAAAGAAGGTCTCAAACACGGCACGTGCACGTTTGTGCGCGTGGCGATTCAGAGAGCAGCGTGTAGGCGCCATCTTGTGATCGCGCGCGATATTACAAAAAGTAAACACACACCTCCACACCACAAGCTCCATAAATACCTTTAATCCACCAATCACTATGCAGACGGAAAACTTTGTTTTACTCTGCAAAGCTTTATAGTTGTTGTAAGGGTTTTTTAACATGAGATACGCATCAAATTTGAGGTTTTATGTGAAGGTTTTTATGTGTAGTTGGTGATATAACCAGAGCTGTTCAGCTCACCTGAACGAGAAAGGAGCTTTCTGAATAGGAGCTGTATGAGAGGACATAAATAAAATATAATTCAGATAACATAAACATATGGTGCATAAGAGTATAATCTTGGCATGTCAATAACACTTAAATCATCTGGTCAGATATATTTAATGTGTGTTTGCCAAGAATACAACACACTGACCTTGGGTGTGTTTATTATAAACCTTCACAGGCTGTGTGTGTGTGTGTGTGTGTGTGTGTGTGTGTGTGTGTGTGTGACCACTCTGGCTCTTTGTAATAGCTATTGCTAATCCTGTTAATCAGTTTCATTATATTTTCTCAATTGTAATTTGTTCCCACAATAAGTATGAAATAAAACACTGTGTACAATGAGTCGCACTGTTGCAGAAAAATCAGTAACCGGGTAGTAAAGTGGAGTTACTGTTACCACACGAAAGCTGATTATTTTCTAATAACAGCATTTCCCACTGTGTTTCAGTCCTTGTGTAACAAGGATTCCTTATAAAGCATGACACACTAGTTCCTGTTAAGATTTAGAATAATTAGATTTAAAATCATACTTTATAACAGCTGTAAACAACTACTCCATTACCAGCCCCAAGCTGTGAATAAACAGCTTGTCATATTAATGAGAAATTCAGTCCTGAAAACTGTTACATGGCAGAAAACCTACTGACTGTAAGTGATTTACTGACTGACAACAAACTACTGCCAATTCTGACACCCAAGATTGCTTCCATATACACTATATGGTCGAACATTTGTGGACGCCTCTACTGATACCTGACCATCACACCTAAGAACTCAAGTGGGCTGCTTAGACCACTGGCCTCAACCACTCTGAACACCTTCGGGATAAATTGGAATGCTGACTGTACCCCAAGACCTCCTCACCCTGCCTTCCCAGCCTTCCCAGAAGCATGAAGCTTATTATGAGGGCAAAAGTGTCCACAAACATATATAAACATACATATGGCCATATAAAGTATGTTAAATAAACAGCCCTTTACCATAAGTTTTAAGACAATTTATAAATCAGTTTTTATTATTAGGCTTGCGTGTCAAGTGTTACATGTCAAGAAGCGGAAAAATCCTGGTGGAGTACTGTGAAGCTGTAATTTCACAGATTAAACATACTGGCAAAAACAGCATGAAAATAAAGCCTTTTTATTCCATTCAATGATGGGAAAAACTGTGGATAATAAATAAGAATAAACATATGTTTATCAGAATATATGACACATAAAAGGCACATTTTTTTAAAAAACAAAACAAAAACAAATAACAGCTTATCCAAATATACCAGACATGTGACTTGCTTTGGTTTTAACCATCATAAACAAAATTCACAAAATCTTTTTCTCAGCACCTTCTGTTTGTAAAACATTTACATTAATGTTCTATAGCATTAGTTACAATATCATAGAATCTGAGAAATACAAAAATGCCAAAACGCTTTAAAATAAACTATTATTGCACATTTCAAACATTTTAAAATGTAAAAAAATATGTTAATGAAAGATTAATAGTTATGATTAATAGTTAATAGTTGTCTACTTGTGACAATCTGCATATGTTAGAAATACTGGTCTCAAAGAACTCCATATTATTAATTCAGCATTGTGAACTCCATACATGGCGAATAAATGTTTGTTTAAACACAGCAATGCTCAGGATTATTGTCTATTTCTGTGCAATGATATAATACTAAAATACGTAAATGTACCACCTTGCATCAGTGTTTCAGGGCTCAGATTTAGTGAAACAGCGCAGCCCAGGGATCCTCCAGCGAGAGCTGGTGTGGATGCGCAGGTTCAGCCACTCCTGCTGTGCCACAGCTAAGTAGGACTCTGGTGGAGTTGTGGAGATCAGCTCAGGGCTCACAGAGCCTTCTGCTCGAGTCAAGGCCTGGTGACAGGCAGCCTGGATGTCTATAGTCTCCAGATTATTGAGGCTTCCAACTGCCTGGTCCACCACCTGAGCCCTGTTTGGGCCTGAAAATACAACAAAAAAATTATTTTTTAATCATTTTGTTTTTAAAATATTATTTTGCTTAAAAGAGATGTCCATCATGCATGCCAGTAATTAGAACTGGCTTCCTAGACACTTTTTTTTTAAGATAACATGAAAGAGCAAACTGGCTTAACATTTCTGCTTACTGATAACTCATGTGGGACATTTATATTTACATCTATGGGATTTCGCAGATGCCCTTATCCAGTACGACTTACAGTTTATCTCACCTTATGCAAGTGAGCAATTGTGGGTTAAGGGCCTTGCTCAGGGACCCAAGCATTGGCAAGTTAGTGGACCTTGGATTCAATCTTCCTGATCAGTTACCTTTACCACTAAGCTACCACATCCCCCATGTGGGAGAAGGGCAGGTGGAACAATAACATTATTCTTCATTGATATAAATGCAAAATAAGAATTTTAAAAGTAAAAGTAAAATAATTTAACCGGTAAACACAAACAAACCACAGTGACTCTTACCACAAAAAGTCTAATTTCTACATAACGTTTTCTTGTTTTAGACTTTGCAGTAACTCACAGCAGTGTCTGAAAGGCTCCCATCTGTGAGAGGGCATGTACGGTTTGGTCACAGGTTGCTGTAACAGGCACACAATGGCACTGTCCACTTGATGAAAGACACGCAGTGACAGAAGCTGGTGGTGCAGCTCCTCTGACAGGCTGTACTTCTCTGAATGAATCAACTCTCGAATCAGGTCAAAATCCTGCTTCAGCTGCAGCGCTCCATGAACACTACAATAAAGGAGTTAATGTCAAGGAACAGAGTGTTCTTCCAAATGTAATGTAAATTCATTTACAATACAATGTATTTATAAAATATTATCTAGTCAATGATGACAAATACATGGTGATCCATACAAACACATTGCCCACCAACCTAAACTTGATTTTCTGTTTGAGTATGTGCTCCATCCAGGCCTCCATGAAGGCAGTCATGGCCTCTGCCAGAGCTGGAATGCGAGTCTCATCTGGTAAAGGCTGAACTCCCTCTAACACTTGGCCAAGCACACTCTGAGCTGCAAAGGCTGCATAATCACTCGGGGTGCTGGGTAATCCTAAGAAAGCGCACACATCACAGTTATTCCACACTGAAAGTAAAAATACTGAAGATTAACGATATCTGATAGTAACAATAATAAGTTGTATAAAAAACCTGTTTTGTAGTTGACTCTCCAGTGTTTTGCTGATGGCATCGTTTGCTCAAAAATCTCCATCGACATTTTCTTGCAGTCCATCGAAAAGATCCTCAGGACGAGTTCAGAGAAGGCCTATTGATTTATTAAAAGTTGATATGAATGTAGACTCAATTCTAATGCACTAATACTGGGTGAGAATTAATCAGAGTCGTGGAGACAGTAGCTTAAGTTGCTAGCGATGCAGTTAGACAGACCTGAAAATAGTTGCTGCTATATAGCAACTTAATTGTTTATGGTTGGTCTATAGTAAACATAGAATAGTTTATGGTTGTTTGTGCTTTATACAGAGTACAGATCTTGCAGATCATGAATAAAGGGTCACCCTCTCACTGCTCCTCAGATCACCAGCCATAATAATCAATAACTCATGCATTGCAAATTATGCTTGTGTATTTACTTGCTCAGTTGTATTAACAAAGATGCATATATTTTATCTGTATTCCACCAAAATTACTATTGTACAGTTTACAGACAGTCAAACTACTGCTAATGTCCTGTGTTTGCATTTGCAGCCTGTACTCGTCTTCTTTTGTATGTCAATCTTTTAACTTAGGGGTTGCTCAAAAAATTTGATAATGTTGTGTTGTATCATTTGAAAAATTGCCTTATCAACATTATCTACCCACTACTCATGATTTTCTTGACACACCACATTGTGTGCTACTGATTATGCAAATTATTCAGATTAACAATAAATAGATTTTAGGAGGAAATCACTATGTGCATACTGTGCGTTAAACATGTTAGCAGCCCTAACCCAAAACCCAGTCAAAACTGCTAGCGATAATTTCTTCCCACTCCTAATGACTGAAATTTAAGAACATTGTACCTGTAGTTGTGAGACTGCATGAGACAATTGCAGTCCAAGTTTCTTGATGAGATGATGATCAGTTCTTTCAACCAAAGTGTTCAGCTGCTGCACAAGACTCTCCACCGTCTCCCTGAGAGCCTTCCAAATTCATACAACAAAAAATATCATAGCATTTATAATCCTCAAATGAGTATGAAAAAAAAAAAATAGAGTGCTCAATACCTTAAGGTCTCCTTGTGTGATCAGAACAAACTTAGTAAGAGACCACGATGCCAGAAACTGGTAGGCCTTACTCATAACCCAGAAAGTAGAGGACTGGACAGTGGCTTGGGCCCTGTATAGCAACCCAAGGTGATACAAACCAAGGCTCCTGGTTCCCAACTCTCCTGGGCACAGAAAACATTAGAAATTAGGGCACAAAGTCCTCCAGAAAGATGACTGAACTGCTTTGTCTTGTGGAAGGAATGTAAAATTTTATTTTAAAAGCATTTTTCCATCAACAAATTTGTAAGCATTCAGGAGGAAAACTTTAAAATACTGCATGTCATCTAGAGATTTAAACAGGAACATTTATAGGAAATAGAGAGCAGAGTACCCAAGTTTGTGTGTGGGTTTTGCAGTAACTGGAGCACAGAGAGGAGTGGAGGGAAAAGCTGCAGTGAAAGATCCATGGTAGCGGTTCTCACAGTGGAAGGAACCATCATGGCTCTCGGTAAGCACTTATCCTTCATCCCTAAACCCAGTGACTCGCACATTACTGCAACACAAACATAAGACTGGATCATACACTTAAAACTCACAACCGATAAATAAAAAGGAATAATTGCAAATGGTACTGAGCATTGAGTCGTACTAATTACCTATTCATTATCAGCCAAAAATCTTTTGAATAATTTTATTAGTTAGAAATCCATATCAATAAACAATAAATAAACACTTAACAACATGCATCAATGAAGTGAAAGAGTCATAAAAACACCTTTCAAAGAAAAGCACATGGGACAGTGAATATTTAATAAAATACACATATATATATATATATTGCCAAACGTTTTGGGACACTTCTCTAAATCAGTAAATTCAGGTGTTTTTTTCAGGGGTTGGACTTGGCCCCTTAGTTCCAGTGAAAGGAACTCTTAATGCTTCAGTATACCAAGACATTTTGGACAATTTCATGCTCCCAATTTTGTGGAAATTCCTGTTCCAACATGGTTGCACACCTGTACTGGAGCTGGCTATAGCTATAACAGCTTCAAAGGGCTCTTCTGGGAAGGCTTTCCACAAGGTTTAGGAGTGTGTTTATGGGAATTTCTGACCATTCCTCTAGAAGCACATTAGTGAAGTCAGGCACTGATGTTGGACGAGAATCTCGTAGTCTCTGTTCTAATTCATCCCAAAGGTGTTCTATGGGGTTGAGTTCAGGACTCTGTGTAGGCCAGTCAAGTTCATCCACACCAAACTCACGCATCCATGTCTTTATGGACCTTGCTTTGTGCACTGGTGTGCAATCATGTTAGAAAAGGAAGGAGTCATCCCCAAACTGTTCCTACAAAGTTGGGAGCATGAAATTGTCAAAATGTCTTGGTATGCTGAAGCATTAAGAGTTCCTTTCACTGGAACTAACCCCTGAATTCAATGATTTGGACAAGTGTCCCAAAACTTTTGGCAACATAGTGTATCATACACTATTATGAATTTGGCATGCTGTAGATTTTTACAGCCATTATTACTGCGTCTAAAAAAATGAAAATGTTCACAGGACAGTAATCAACAATGTGACTGAGTTACTGTATACCATCCTGAGGAATCCTTATAACTTAAAATATTTTATTTCTCTTACACCACACCAATTTGGAAAACACATTAATGTTGTGGAATGATCATGACTATTCAGTTCTTGTTATAAAAAAGTAGGCCTCTAACCAGAGTCTGTTTGTCTCTCTTATAAAGTTCATAAAAAATGTTGCAGAAAACTGCAAAGCCCACCAATTTCCCCATACTGGAAAAGTTACAGCTTTATCACTCACTGTTACAAATCACAGACACTTCCAAAAATACAACTTTTAAAAAAGAATCTCCTTATTAAAACGTAACATCACCAAACACCTTTCTTAATATCTGTTCATGCTGAATATCCACCATACCATTCACAGCGCAAATTCTTACTACAGAAATGATAACACATTAGAACGAGCGCACTAATATAAACCATACAGCCAGAACTAACGTTAGTGCTGCTGTTACAGAAAAATAAACCACTTCAGACTGATTAGAATCAACATTCAACAGCACTGTGGTATTAAAAACTAGGAAGCTATTCACCTGTAATAAACAATATTAATATAACTATTATTAATGTCACTTCTGAATATTTGCATCAGAGAAATGTGCTGGACTTATTAAAATGTCGTTTAGACACAAAGCAATAAAGCTTTTCCAATTTAGTTTACAAACTCACTTGCATCCCAGTGCATGAAGGCAGCAGTAGATAAAATATAGGAGCAGAGTTTATTCAAGACATCCTTGCATTCAGCTGGAACCAAATCTGGAAAGAGCAAATTATAATAAAAGTAATTCAGCACTCAAGCAATTGAATAAGCAAACAAACTGATTTTATGCACAACCTTTTATAAGTTTTACCTTCTTTACAAGCTTGCTTCTGCCATCTGAACAGAAGGAACAGCATCTGATCGTTCCAC
Organism: Hemibagrus wyckioides; assembly: GCF_019097595.1. Taxonomy (NCBI): domain Eukaryota; kingdom Metazoa; phylum Chordata; class Actinopteri; order Siluriformes; family Bagridae; genus Hemibagrus; species Hemibagrus wyckioides. The sequence continues at coordinate 9,238,584 of NC_080717.1, read as the reverse complement.
TGGTTCATACCTCCCAAAATACTGCTGTAAGACGGGTAATAAAAAAGGTTGATAACTGCTTTGCCAAATTCCCTCCATAGCATATCTCTGTACTGAGAGAAAAGCCCCACACATGCATCCAAGTTGCTCAGGTCCATCTGCTGAACAGCGTTTTGAATACGAGAGGGGAACTTTTTCGGACCGTTATTTTCTTCTCGCCCACTGGCTCTGCAGCTCCTCTCTGCAGAAACATTCCTATCCAGCTGAGGTCTTTTGGGAATGTGTGGAGCTATGAGGTCTGTTGAGGATACTAAGACCTGAAAGAGAGTTTCCAGAATGTCCTCTCGATCTTGCTGAGCAAACACGAACAAGGGCAAGTTGGAAGACCAAAAACTATGGAGTGTCTTCTTAGGGGACTCATTTAAAACAGGCTGACCTGAAGACGATGGAATAAGAAGACCCAGACAATCCCAGTCCTCCCATTTCATGCTGGTTTTTCCTGCAAAAGAAAAAAGATCAGTTTGCTGGCATGTCCAGCTGTAAAGCTGCCTGGCTGCAATCTGAGCTCGAAGCTGTGCCACGATCCTCAGGATTTCCACCACGGACAATGTTCCAGGTCTGACGTGTTTCCTGGGTAAGCCTGACCTCATCTGAGAATAATCAGAGGTGAAACTCCAGGCTGAAGCTTTTTTCTGGGCCCTTGGGTTTGCTATGACGTGATTATATAGCTCTACAGCAGACAGCAAGTCCTCTAAGGCATCTCTGGGCACACATGCCAGCTGAGCAGCAGCTAAGGCTTTAAGCACTGTGTGCATGCAATTTTCCATCAGTAGCAAGGCCTGCTGTCCCAGCAACCACAGCCCTCTCTGCATTGAGCCTAGCATCTCTGTGCGGCTAAAAAGAACAGTTCGCAAGAAGGGGTCTGAGCATGCTCGGGAATACAGCATTTCCCAGTGGCTGAGGTGGACCTGCAGTTCCTCACACATAGCCCTAAGGTCCAGGTCCCAGGAAGCATTAACTTTTTCTTTTGAACTCTGAACCCTGCTGGCTAAGAGATGGGCTTTCCCCAGCACATCACCCAATCGTGATAAAAAACAGTTAGCTGCACGACATCGACGGCCATACTCATGGAGGAAGAGTAGCTGAGCCCGTTGTTCCAGAAGGTGCTGGAGCTGTGCATAGTGCTGGCTAAAGGCTGCTGCCTGAGGATGATGGTAAAATTCCACCTCTTGTGAGGTAGACAGTCCTGAAATGCAGCCTCTCAGACAGCCTCCTGAGCCACGCAGTACACGGCACTTAGACCTGAGACTGAATAAAGTGTGTTCTAGGTGCTGGAGGCGTTTGGAAGAACGAGAGGTAAGATCCTGACATGCTACAAAATTATCTTCATTTTCATAGTTCCAGCTGGAACTGTCGCTCTTCTGTCTCAGGGGGAGCTTAAGATTGGGACTGAAGTGCTTCTGAAACAGAGGATCTGTTTTCTGATGGGACCTGGTAAACAAGCCCTGGTACTGAGGACCTGGGAACACAAAAGGAGAGCATTTATGAATACACATTTCTGAATGTGAAAGCCATTAGTGTGCCTGCTTCAGGTTTGTGTTATATCTTAGGCTACAACAAATTATAACAACAAATATTACAAACCAATATTAAATAAAAAATAGTTGACAAATTTCAAACTCGATTACATGAAGTGCATCACTTCATGTAGACTAACAACACATTTGATCAAAATGGTGGAGCATGTTACAACAGAGAACCATCTCCTCTAATGTATAGGAACTACATTACATTGTGCAGCTGGCCTCACAACATGTGAGGAAATATTTTGATTTGTAATCATGCATGTCATGGAAACTAGTGGAAGCACAATGCATGTAGTTTTATGCATCTTTCCTGCCCTATCAGTCCAACTGTCCAAATCCTCTGTATTTCGTACACCAATCAGGCATAACATTATGATCACTGACTGGCTAAGTGAATAACACTGATTCTCTCCTCATCATGGCACCTGTTAGTGGGTGGGATATATTAGGCAGCAAGTGAACATTCTGTCCTCAAAGTTGATGTGTCAGAAGCAGGAAAAATGGACAAGCGTAAAGATTTTGAGTGAGTTTGACAAGGGCCAAATTGTGATGGCTAGACGACTGGATCAGAGCATCTCCAAAACTGCAGCTCTTGTGGGGTGTTCCCGGTCTGCAGTGGTCAGTATCTATCAAAAGTGCTCCAAGGAAGGAACAGTGGTGAACCAGAGACAGGGTCATGGGCGGCCAAGGCTCACTTATGCACGTGGGGAGAGAAGGGTGGTCCGATCCAACAGACGAGCTACTGTTGCTGAAGAAGTTAATGCTGGTTCTGATAGAAAGGTGTCAGAATACACAGTGCATGATGGATCAGGGCTGTTTTGGCAGCAGAAGGGGGGACCGACGCAATATTATGTGGGTGGTCATAATGTTATACCTGAGCAGTGTATGACAACTCAGTGAACTTGGTCTCAAGTGAATGATGTCTATGAGACAAACGTTTTCAAAATTAAACTTTATGCATTGGTGCCAGCGAGTAATGAGTCTATAGTATATGAATATGAAGTTCTCTAGTCACTAGTCATCTGCTTTTGATTCACATTGAGGTTGATCCCAAAAAGAGTCGCTTCACTGATTTCAGATGCTAATAAAAACCCTGTAGTTGACTCTACACTCTGAAAATGATCCACCTTCAATGCACACTGATAGCAAACGTTTTATATAGCTTTCTTTTGTATTTATTTTGGATTGGTCTGGTCAGACGTCAACAAAATCTGGCCTTTTGTTCTGAGTTTCAGAGTTTGCACATACCCAGAACAATTGTATGTGTAGAAGCAGAAAACTGTAATAACACTGTCACTCAGCACAGTAACTAACTTTCCTTGCTTAACAGGGAATTCAGAACAACACAAAACGTTAGCATAGAAGTAATATGGTCAATTAAACCACCTACCATTGTGTTTGTCCTCTGACTGATATTTTTTTTCAGGAAGTATTTCCAGATGAGTGTTTGGTTTTCTCTGCAAATAAAGTATGAATCTGAACTTAGCAAATAGCAGACAAAAGGAATCTGTGGAAACAAACATCAATTATACTGACATTTAACAAGAGACATTACAGATTAAAATCCATTATTTAGCTATTTATTCACCATTTTAAACAGAAAAGTCTGCATCTAGACCAAAATGAATAATACATGTATTAGAATGCGAATAGGAGACCTAGAAATCCTATAGTCCTGTTGAGTCCCTGCAAGATCATCAGTTTCTTACTAACCAAAGTGACGTGGTCAGTATCCGAGGCTTGAAGCTCAGAGCTGTCAGTCCCAGCAGACGGCAGTGCTCTGTCTAAATGCAAAACATGTCACAGACGTGCAATTAAGTCAAAACAACAATTAAGTTTCAATAAAACAAGTGGAAAAACTCAACAGACGGTTTGAGCCTTTTTAACAGGTAAATATTTACAAAAAATCAGATGTAGATTAGATCCCTAATAAATAAAATATACAAAGCTTGACTCAAACAGTAAACTCATCCTCTGCTGTCTACACAGACAGTGCAGTTAGAGATGATCAAGGTTCTAGTACCAAGTGTATAAAAGTTTAGTATGAGTATGTAGTGAATTACACAGTGATGTGACTGACAGTATTTTGAGAAGTGCAGATTTCAGGGTCATTTAGTCACGAAGGACCATCCACACCAGCAGAAAGTCCGTCAGAAACCCGACATAGACAAACACTGGTCCAAACCAGCTAAATAGCATGAATAGCCCTAAAACCTTTGTGGAAACTCATGTTATTGTAATGTGCCTTATCAGGAACCAACCAGACACACACACACATTATATATAAACTGATCTGGACTGACGAGTGAAGTGAATAACACTGATTATAACGCGGTAACAACCACATGGATGGCAGGACCCAAGGTTTCCCAGCAGAACATTGCCCAAAGCATGACACTGTCTATGCTGGCTTTCCTTCTTCCCATAGTGCATCCTGTTGCCATGTGTTCCCCTGATAAATGATCCACACACACTCGGCCATCCACGTGATGTAAAAGAAAACATGATTCATCAGACCAGGCCACCTTCTTCCATTACTCCGTTGTCCAGTTCTAATGCTCACATGCCCATTGTTGGTGCTTCTCTGTAGTGCACAGGGGTCAGCATGGACACCCTGGTCTGCGGCTATGCAGCCCCATACGCAACAACCTGCTATGCACTGTGTATTCTGACACCTTTCTTTCAGAACTTTCATTACCTTCTTCAGCAATTTGAGCAACAGTGCCTCGCCTGTTAGATCAGACCACACGGGCCAGCCTTCGCTCCCCTCATGCATAAATGAGCCTAGGCCTTGACCCATGACCCTGTCGTCGGTTCACAACTGTTCCTTCCTTGGAGCACTTTTGATAGATACTGACCACTGCAGACCGGGAACACCCCACAAGACCTGCAGTTTTGGAGATGCTCTGATCCAGTGGTCTAGCCATCACAATTTGTCCCTGGTCAAACTCGCTCAAATCCTTACGCTTGTCCATTTTTCCTGCTTCTAACACATCAACTTTGAGGAGAAAATGTTCACTTGCTGCCTAATATATCCCACCCACTAACAGGTGCCATGATGAGGAGATCATCAGTGTTATTCACTTCCCCTGTGATTGGTGTGTAAATTAAATGTTAAAAAAAAGGCTTTACAGATGAAATGGATATTTGAACCTTCTGTATATTTATTGTCCATGCAGATGGATGACTGGAAACGAGTAAAACTCTCTTCTAACCGGATGTGGCTATTAAAGATCAGCAGTAAATCCCCTCACCTGCAGCGTGAGGATGTGTTTTTGTTTTGTTGTTGGATTCAGTCCCACTGTGTCCTTCCTGTGGATCTCTGGATGTCTGAGCCATTCTCTCTTTCAGCTCAGTAACTCAGCTTTCCCATCTCGTAAAGAAACACAAAGCCACAGCTAGCTTTAGCATGGAATAAAAGTCTTCATACATCTCTATTAAAAGGACATTTCAGCTAGCAGTTTAGCTATGCGACTGTCAGACGTTAAGCTAAAAATTATAGCTAAGTAGCTAATTTAATCATTAGCTGGACTTTACGTTACCTGGTAATCTATTTAAACAGCTTCTTCATTGTAACACACACTGTACCAGGAGAGCTTTAAGCGCAGTATCTCAGATGAGACATGATTGAGTCCGGCTCTGTTTTGCAGAATCTGGAAAACATGGAAACACTCTGCGGACCTGTCCCAAATAGTGCCCTACATTCTCCACATCCACACTTAGGGGCCGTTGTTGAAGAGATATGTCAGAAGACTACTCTCCGTTCTCTGCTCCATTTGGGACATGGCCCAAAGACGCAAGGAACCAATGAGAGGCGGCTGTTGCTCAATGCAGGAGGAATTTAAAAGATGATTGGTGTCACAATAAGGGGCGGGTCTTATCGCTAACAAACACTACTCCATACTCTCTAACAGCAGTCTTTACTGTTTATATGAAGGAAATAAATAAATAATAAATATGTGCATTTATCATTGGCATACTAGATAGCCAGAAGTATGTGGACACTTGACTATCTCATGTTTGGTTCGACCCTAAACTGTTGCCAAAGTTGGAAAGACAGAACTGTAAAAGATGCCTTTATATGAAGCATCATCAGCATTTTTAAAATTAAAACTTTATTTAGTGCCCCAAATATGTTCCAAGATAATAATGCCAAGGTATGCCAAGGATAGAGAGGCAAAACCTACACTATATTGATAAAGGTTTTGGGACACCCCTTCAAATCATTGAATTCAGGTGTTCAGGGTTTGGGCTTAGCCCCTTAGTTCCAGTGAAAAGAACTCTTAATGCTTCAGCATGCCAAGATATTTTGGACAATTTCATTCTCCCAACTTTGTGGGAACAGTTTGGGGATGACCCCTTCCTGTTCCAACATGACAGCGCAACAGTGCACAAATCAAGGTCCATAAAGATATGGATGAGCGAGTTTGGTGTGGAGGAACTTGACTGGCCTGGAAAGAGTCCTGACCTCAACCTGATAGAACACCTTTGGGATGAATTAGAGCAGAGACAAATGGTATGCTGAAGCATTAAGAGTTTCCTTCACTGGAACTAAGAGGCCAAGCCCAACCCATAAATTCAATGATTCAGAGGGGTATCCCAAAACTTTTCGCAATATAGCGTAAGTGGCCTGCACAAAGCCCTTATCTCAACCCATAGTGCAGTAGAAAACGTTCCCAGAAGAATTGAGGTTATTATAAAAGCAAAGTTGGCCTAAATCCAGAAATGGCTGAGCACAGAAGGATGTGATGGTCAAGTGTCCAAACTTTTAATCATATTGTCATGACTCATTTAAGCAGGGCACTGGTGGCTCAGTGGTAGGTTTCTTGCCTACCATGCAGAAGGCCCAGGTTTGATCCCAGCTACTGGATGCAGTGCTGGTCCCAAGCCCAGCTAAATTGGGAGGGTTGTGTCAGGAAGGGCATCCTGTGTAAAACCTGTGCCACGTTGTTGTGTGGACCAGTTGGTCTGCTGTGGCAACCCCTCATACATGTAGGGAGCAGCTGAAAGATTAACATTCATGAATCATTTAAATGATAAATTCCAATAATTGACAGACAGACTAGTACAGGTATATTGATTCATTATTAAAGGTTAGAACAACTACTTTAAACTCTAAATGTACTCTGAATATCTTAAAAATATAATGTGGTCTTTTAAGATTCATTTCTTTATTTCAATAGTCCTTATAAAACAGCTGGTTAAATATTTAACAAAAATGTCAAATTTACATCACAAAAATAAAGGCATTACTTTACAACAATTATATTTGGGAAACAAACACTTGGATGTGGAAAACCAGCCCATTTACAATCAGTGTAATTTTATCTCTAACTAACTTTACATATTTTGAATTCACCAAGAAAAACAAAAGTGATTTTAAAAAGCAATAAGAAACACAACAGTATTAGCAATAAAATCATGCAAGGGTCAGTGCATTAACTGTCCTCTCGCACTATCAGAGCCTCCGTGAGCAAAGTTAAGCCATCTCAGCTTCATCTATCTTCATCATCTTATGGGGGGTTCCTGAGAGCTGCAAAAAATAATCAACATGAACGTCAACAACTTCATCCAGAAGGAATAAATAAACAAACTGTAGCGCAAGTGATTTAGGGATAATTGCAAAATGGGTGCAAGATCTTAGTGCTTCAAACCCACCTCAAAGTCTGATGTGTTAGTTTTAGAACTTGATGCTTCTATTTCAGGATCCACTGAACACTCAACATCCAGCTCAAAGTCCATGACCTCACCCAGATCCCTGTACAAGAAAAACACAAGACACTTCAATTCACTGCACAAAGAATCTGTAAAATATTAAGCAACATAAATATTGCTCAAAACCTACACAGCTTGTAGATCGCTGCCTTCTTCAGCAGGAGGATCCCACGCATGAAGCTTGACTTTCCACAGTTTTATCTGCTGGTCCCAGGAGCGACGACTGTATTTCTTGAATTTGTTGGGAGTTCGTGGATGAACCCCTGGTTTTCTCAAGTGCCTGTAATTAGAAGTGAAGGAATAAAAGTCAGGTACACTTCACCTTCAGCACTGCTAGTTTCATTACAGGTATAGTGCAATAACAGCACATGCTGTGTTCTACTCACTTGGGAACTTCTTTAATGTATCTGTCATAGGCCAGGGTGTTCTTCCCATAGTTAATCTGCTTTTGTCTCCTCATTAGGACAGCCTCATCGGTCTCGATGTCCCCAGGGACAGGGGAGCCTCTGGAATCTTGCGAGTCTGAACTGTAGGCACAACACAAGCGTTATCATCATACAAGCACAATGCAGCAACACTAAAAGCTACAGCTGTAAATAACAAACCTTCCAGACGATGCTTTCCTCTCTCTTTGAGCAACATCACCAGTCAGTATCCGCCGTCTGTAACTAAACCAGTTAAGAATTTCAATAAATTTATTATTATAAAATATCCTCTTAATAAAGTGTGCTGAGAATAGTTTCAAAAATCTTAAGAGCTAAATTAAATAAAAGCAACTCACCGCTCTATGTCCCGACGAACATTAGTGCGCATTTCATCGTTCTCCACCTCCTCTGCCCAGTCTTTTATTCTTGACACCGGTCCTGCACTCTCTGGTGTTGTGAAACTGGACAAAAACAATTTTAATTGTCATTTTAAATCACAGATTGCAAAGAACATTCAGTTTACCAGTATGTTAGTTGTGTCAGATGTGATTTTAGTGAGTTTAAAAGTAGTGAGAGTAGCCTTTTTTTTCTACCAAAGACGTCAAAAGTCAGATTCTCAAAAAACCTCCAATATCACCAATTGCATAGGGTCAACAAGTATAGATGCATAAATGTCAGAACATATGTAACAGTCCTGATAGATATGTGATGTTATGAAAGGTGTAATGATGCACATCTTTTGCTGCTGAGTCACATTCATGTGCACAATGTACATGTGAAGGGGAGAACTAAAAACTAAATCACAATAATGATAATAATAATAATAATCCCAGCACACATTACCATTCAGGCCTGTTCGATCCTCTTCTATCTGAAGTGTTGGTCTCGGACTCATCGCGTGATCTTCGTACGTTCCCATCAGCGTCCCGTTTCCTGCAATGAGACCATCTTGGTCCTTTGTTCCTGTTTAAAAAAAAATTAATTAAAGGACCCCAAAAAATAAAGTTGGAGATAACAATAGTTTGTTTCTTTTTTTTTTTTAAAAAAATGGATTTTTAGAAGAGTACCCTAGAGGATTTCAGAAAATATAAAATAAAAATCTTTACTTTTTAAATGAAAATATCACAACACACTATTATCAAACCTGCTATATTTGTTATCAAGTTCTTATAGTTAGCAGTTTTGTTGGTCAGGTGAATTGAGTGAGTTTAATCCGACTCTCAGTAACCTGTCGTGTAAGTAACGTCCGATAAATATGATGGAAAATTCAGAAATATAATGTTCTACAGATTATTTTACAGTTAAAAAGGTGCTGGACTGTGAAACATTTGGGAACTCTAATGGGGAAAAAAAAATGAATAAACAAACAAGGGATAAATCGACAACAAAGACAAAGCAAGGGTTTGTCCAGATTTCTTCCCCTTTTCAAAACTCTTACCAATCTGTTTTTGTTTTTTTTTTACTTTCCAGCCTCCAGTTATTGATTTATTTCAAAGTGAAGGTAATTGGTGAAATCAGTAAAAGTAATCTGGATTATATCGAGTGTGAATGCGCTGATGATAATAATAACGAGATAACTAATGACACACTGAGTATATTATTGCTTGAACACATTTTTAAGATGTTTTCTAAATGTCCAGGTTCCTTTAAACCGTATATTATTCCCAGACATGTCCAGAAACTGGTCTCTTTTCCGGGTTTAAGTTTTTTTTTTTGTTCATCCTTCATCAGCCAATACAAAGCCCATAAAGTGTTTGAGCGCCATTTTGAAGTCCGCATTTTAACAGAACGGATACTTGGTGTTTTTACAGGGGTTTAGTTAACACACAACAGAGCTGTAAAACACAAAACATTTGGTGAAAACTTGCACACATGTTTTTGTTTTTTGCTATGAATTAAAAAAAGAGTCTCTTTATCTATTGTGTGAATCCTCTGAATCTTCACCACGAACAAGCTAGCAAAGCGAACGGTGTAATAAGAGACTATAGCTTTCTGTTTTCTATGTATAATATATCCAAAAATGGAAGAGAGGTATATGAGGATAAAACTAGTTAAACTAGTTAAATTAGTTAGTTAGCTAGTTAATGGTTTAACCAGCTAACTCAACGGCTAAGTGTAACACTGAGGAAGTTTCAAAAATGTGCATATTGTATATAGATATAATGCATACTCTCTGGTATTTGAAAATGACAGGTATAAATAAATGATAAAAGTGCATGTTTATCTGAAACAGACTTAATATCTAAACGGTAATTAGCCCCAAAAACAGAGAACCTTCCGCTTTGTAAAAACCCCGCGGTTTTGCTGCAGCTCGCGGGAATCAGGAATTTGACTGAAACCCGCAGGCGCCACCGTGCATTTTTTTTAAAGAAAGAAACAAAAATATTTCATAAACCAATCTGTCCGAGATTTAAAGACAGGTTTACCTGTTCTCTCCACTTCTGTAGTCATTGTCCCCGCTGTGTTTATGGTGATAAGACATTATTTTCTGGACGGTGAGAGGAAGAGCTGAAGAGAGTTCGACAAAGCGCGCGCCTCTCGCTCGGTACAGACCGTCAACAATCAGCTCACGTGACACCCCTACAGCATTCTGGGTAAAGTGGGCGTACGTCCCTCCACCCTCCCCGCGCGCGCCGCGCATGCGCATTATTGTCACTACTCGAGACATGCTAGAAGCACGATTTGTACTGCGCATGCGCGAACGTGCTGCCAACAACACATTATACCGCTTTATTATTAGTAGTATTAATCTTGTCTTTTTCCCTAAGGTTTAAAAAGAACACTGACACCAGCTACTCTTTCTGTAATTCCTGTCGTGAGACATTTATACTGGACATGTACTTATACTGAAGTGTTTTGGTCTGAGGTCCTTAGTTTGATTCAAATCAATATTCGCAGTGATTTCTGCTTTTCTTGCTTTTTAACAGGTTTTCTTTTTTTTTGGGGGGGGGGGACTTTAATTACAAGGAAGAGTGACAAATATTTTCTAATAAATTTATCTTTTTTACATTTATATCTTTATATTTGCTAAATTCTATATGCATAAATGTAAATTTACTAATAATAAAACACTTTTTCTGGTGTTCTAAAATGACATTATAAGATATTTTGAAAGCATACAATAAAAAAAAAAAAAATAATAATAATAAACAACAAGGCGTTAAAAAACTACGGCTCCGTGAGTGTTATGACATGGGTCTTTAATTTTATTTATCTATTTATTTATTGTGCCCTATTGCTGTAGCCTGTTTATACCCTTATATGTTATTGTTGTTAAGCCCACTGCTGTTCATTGTTTGTATTTGTTCTTGATTCAGTAAATTTTTTTTAAGCATAATTTTATAATTTGTTGATAATTTGACAGAACAAAACCTGAGATTCCGCACGTGCGCAGTACAAATCTTGTTTCGAGTAGTGACAGTTGCTCGTGCTTATTTTAAGGACGATGATGATTGCATAAATTGTTTACAGTATTTCTATTATTTCTCTTGCTTACTTCAGCTACTTCTTGTACTACACAATAGCTACTTATCATTTTTGTATTGTTTGGGTACGATAGACTATAAACCTGAAACTGATATTATTATTAGGTTCTCTGGCAACTGCAAATATAGCATAAAAGAGCCTCTCTCTTATAAACTGCTGTTGGGTGGAGAGAACAACCTCTTCACCCATATCAAACTTTCTGTCTCACCACCTGCAACCCACACGACATCAGATTGCTGCGAGAGAAAGTAAGGTGTCTTTGAACATGTTATTACCACTCCATCCACAAATACTTTTCTTGCTTCAATTATTACTTCCTTGTAACAACTATTACTTACCTGTAGTGATAAATGAATGCAAGTTGAAGGTGTTTTTGAGTTTGAAAAGTTGCAGTAGAGACTTTTGACGGTGAAAAAGCTTACAGCACCTGGTATTCCCAGGCGGTCTCCCATCCAAGTACTAACCAGGCCCGACCCTGCTTAGCTTCCGAGATCGGACGAGATCGGGCGTTCTCAGGGTGGTATGGCCGTAAGCGAGAGAGCACTTTCAATAAGGGCTCTTTATAGTGTACGATGTAGATGACTCCGTTTCTTTTCTTTTTTTATTTGATTTATTTTAAAGTCACTCATTCGCGTCTCAGTTTGCTGTTGGGTGGAGAGAACAACCGCTTCATCCATATCAAACTTTCTGTCTCACCACCTGCAACCCACACGCGCCTCTCCACCTCTTGGGATTACTAACACTTAATGACATCTTACTCTGCTTAATTTGACAAAATATTTAAAAAGGCACGTTGCACGCTGCATCTTAGCTTCTTGCTTTATTTTCATGCCACATCAATAAAACACTTGACATACAGCAGACTGCTGCGAGAGAAAGTAAGGTGTCTTTGAACAGGCTATTACCACTTCATCCACATATACTTTTCTTGCTTCAATTATTACTTCGTTAAAAACAATTCAGAGCAACAATTTAAATGCCGCAACAACTACAAGAGCCACATGTCTGCTCTCTTCTTCTTTGTTCAGGAGTTGGACGCATTACCGCCACCAGCTGAACTGGAGAGAGGGGCCGGCTTCCAACGCGAGCCAGTGAGAGAGCGCGTGAGTGCGTGCGCTCTCTCTCTCTCTCTCTCTCTCTCTCTCTCTGCGTTTACGGCATTTGCTAGACGAGTCTATCAAAGGGGATTTTACACAAGTGCTTGAATTGGAAACTTCAGAACATATCTAGAAATAAAGAACACTGTACACAATCTGAACAAACCTGCAACATCCAATTGTTTGTTGGAGCATCTAAGACGCTCATGTGATAAGTGCAAATGCTACTACTACGACTGTTACGGACAGGAATCATAGTAGTAGTAGTAGCAGTAGTAAGAAAAATAATTAAAAATAATAACGAAATACACGAATAAAAGAATAATCACGAGATTGGTATCATCAAGAAATGTGACTATGATATCTGCTACGTGAAGTCCGTCCATTCTAGAAACATACAGCCTCCGAAATAAATAACTTTATGTAAAAAAAAGTTTCTAAATTAGAAAATAGAATAATAATTGTAGTTTAAAGGAATATGCGAGTGACTGTTTGAATGAATGAATGAATGAATGAATGAAGTGGAAAATAAATAAGGTAGGGATAATTCAGTGATTTGAGCATGAATTTGTGTCGAGGTGATTGATTGCTTGTTGATTTTGTCACATGTGTCTCTGTGTGTGATCTCTGTGTAGTAATAAATGAATGCAAATTGAAGGTGTTTTTGAGTTTGAAAAGTTGCAGTAGAGACTTTTGACGGTGAAAAAGCTTACAGCACCTGGTATTCCCAGGCGGTCTCCCATCCAAGTACTAACCAGGCCCGACCCTGCTTAGCTTCCGAGATCGGACGAGATCGGGCGTTCTCAGGGTGGTATGGCCGTAAGCGAGAGAACAGTTTCAATAAGGGCTCTTTATAGTGTACGATGTAGATGACTCCGTTTCTTTTCTTTTCTTTTTTTATTTGATTCATTTTAAAGTCACTCATTCGCGTCTCAGTTTGCTGTTGGGTGGAGAGAACAACCGCTTCATCCATATCAAACTTTCTGTCTCACCACCTGCAACCCACACGCGCCTCTCCACCTCTTGGGATTACTAACACTTAATGACATCTTACTCTGCTTAATTTGACAAAATATTTAAACAGGCACGTTGCACGCTGCATCTTAGCTTCTTGCTTTATTTTCATGCCACATCAATAAAACACTTGACATAACACAGCAGATTGCTGCGAGAGAAAGTAAGGTGTCTTTGAACAGGCTATTACCACTTCATCCACAAAAACTTTTCTTGCTTCAATTATTACTTCGTTAAAAACAATTCAGAGCAACAATTTAAATGCCGCAACAACTACAAGAGCCACATGTCTGCTCTCTTCTTCTTTGTTCAGGAGTTGGACGCATTACCGCCACCAGCTGAACTGGAGAGAGGGGCCGGCTTCCAACGCGAGCCAGTGAGAGAGCGCGTGAGTGCGTGCGCTCTCTCTCTCTCTCTCTCTCTCTCTCTCTCTGCGTTTACGGCATTTGCTAGACGAGTCTATCAAAGGGGATTTTACACAAGTGCTTGAATTGGAAACTTCAGAACATATCTAGAAATAAAGAACACTGTACACAATCTGAACAAACCTGCAACATCCAATTGTTTGTTGGAGCATCTAAGACGCTCATGTGATAAGTGCAAATGCTACTACTACGACTGTTACGGACAGGAATCATAGTAGTAGTAGTAGCAGTAGTAAGAAAAATAATTAAAAATAATAACGAAATACACGAATAAAAGAATAATCACGAGATTGGTATCATCAAGAAATGTGACTATGATATCTGCTACGTGAAGTCCGTCCATTCTAGAAACATACAGCCTCCGAAATAAATAACTTTATGTAAAAAAAAGTTTCTAAATTAGAAAATAGAATAATAATTGTAGTTTAAAGGAATATGCGAGTGACTGTTTGAATGAATGAATGAATGAATGAATGAATGAATGAAGTGGAAAATAAATAAGGTAGGGATAATTCAGTGATTTGAGCATGAATTTGTGTCGAGGTGATTGATTGCTTGTTGATTTTGTCACATGTGTCTCTGTGTGTGATCTCTGTGTAGTAATAAATGAATGCAAGTTGAAGGTGTTTTTGAGTTTGAAAAGTTGCAGTAGAGACTTTTGACGGTGAAAAAGCTTACAGCACCTGGTATTCCCAGGCGGTCTCCCATCCAAGTACTAACCAGGCCCGACCCTGCTTAGCTTCCGAGATCGGACGAGATCGGGCGTTCTCAGGGTGGTATGGCCGTAAGCGAGAAAGCAGTTTCAATAAGGGCTCTTTATAGTGTACGATGTAGATGACTCCGTTTCTTTTCTTTTTTTATTTGATTTATTTTAAAGTCACTCATTCGCGTCTCAGTTTGCTGTTGGGTGGAGAGAACAACCGCTTCATCCATATCAAACTTTCTGTCTCACCACCTGCAACCCACACGCGCCTCTCCACCTCTTGGGATTACTAACACTTAATGACATCTTACTCTGCTTAATTTGACAAAATATTTAAACAGGCACGTTGCACGCTGCATCTCAGCTTCTTGCTTTATTTTCATGCCACATCAATAAAACACTTGACATAAGACAGAAGATTGCTGCGAGAGAAAGTAAGGTGTTTTTGAACAGGCTATTACCACTTCATCCACAAATACTTTTCTTGCTTCAATTATTACTTCGTTAAAAACAATTCAGAGCAACAATTTAAATGCCGCAACAACTACAAGAGCCACATGTCTGCTCTCTTCTTCTTTGTTCAGGAGTTGGACGCATTACCGCCACCAGCTGAACTGGAGAGTGGGGCCGGCTTCCAACGCGAGCGAGTGAGAGAGCGCGTGAGTGCGTGCGCTCTCTCTCTCTCTCTCTCTCTCTCTCTCTCTCTCTCTCTGCGTTTACAGCATTTGCTAGACGAGTCTATCAAAGGGGATTTTACACAAGTGCTTGAATTGGAAACTTCAGAACATATCTAGAAATAAAGAACACTGTACACAATCTGAAGAAACCTGCAACATCCAATTGTTTGTTGGAGCATCTAAGACGCTCATGTTATAAGTGCAAATGCTACTACTACGACTGTTACGGACAGGAATCATAGTAGTAGTAGTAGCAGTAGTAAGAAAAATAATTAAAAATAATAACGAAATACACGAATAAAAGAATAATCACGAGATTGGTATCATCAAGGAATGTGACTATGATATCTGCTACGTGAAGTCCGTCCATTCTAGAAACATACACCCTCCGAAATAAATAACTTTATGTAAAAAAAAGTTTCTTAATAAGAAAATAGAATAATAATTGTAGTTTAAAGGAATATGCGAGTGATTGTTTGAATGAATAAATGAATGAATGAATGAATGAATGAATGAATGAATGAAGTGGAAAATAAATAAGGTAGGGATAATTCTGTGATTTGAGCATGAATTTTTGTCGAGGTGATTGATTGCTTGTTGATTTTGTCACATGTGTCTCTGTGTGTGATCTCTGTGTAGTAATAAATGAATGCAAGTTGAAGGTGTTTTTGAGTTTGAAAAGTTGCAGTAGAGACTTTTGACGGTGAAAAAGCTTACAGCACCTGGTATTCCCAGGCGGTCTCCCATCCAAGTACTAACCAGGCCCGACCCTGCTTAGCTTCCGAGATCGGACGAGATCGGGCGTTCTCAGGGTGGTATGGCCGTAAGCGAGAGAGCACTTTCAATAAGGGCTCTTTATAGTGTACGATGTAGATGACTCCGTTTCTTTTCTTTTTTTATTTGATTTATTTTAAAGTCACTCATTCGCGTCTCAGTTTGCTGTTGGGTGGAGAGAACAACCGCTTCATCCATATCAAACTTTCTGTCTCACCACCTGCAACCCACACGCGCCTCTCCACCTCTTGGGATTACTAACACTTAATGACATCTTACTCTGCTTAATTTGACAAAATATTTAAACAGGCACGTTGCACGCTGCATCTTAGCTTCTTGCTTTATTTTCATGCCACATCAATAAAACACTTGACATAAGACAGAAGATTGCTGCGAGAGAAAGTAAGGTGTCTTTGAACAGGCTATTACCACTTCATCCACAAATACTTTTCTTGCTTCAATTATTACTTCGTTAAAAACAATTCAGAGCAACAATTTAAATGCCGCAACAACTACAAGAGCCACATGTCTGCTCTCTTCTTCTTTGTTCAGGAGTTGGACGCATTACCGCCACCAGCTGAACTGGAGAGAGGGGCCGGCTTCCAACGCGAGCGAGTGAGAGAGCGCGTGAGTGCGTGCGCTCTCTCTCTCTCTCTCTCTCTCTCTCTCTCTCTCTCTCTGCGTTTACGGCATTTGCTAGACGAGTCTATCAAAGGGGATTTTACACAAGTGCTTGAATTGGAAACTTCAGAACATATCTAGAAATAAAGAACACTGTACACAATCTGAACAAACCTGCAACATCCAATTGTTTGTTGGAGCATCTAAGACGCTCATGTGATAAGTGCAAATGCTACTACTACGACTGTTACGGACAGGAATCATAGTAGTAGTAGTAGCAGTAGTAAGAAAAATAATTAAAAATAATAACGAAATACACGAATAAAAGAATAATCACGAGATTGGTATCATCAAGAAATGTGACTATGATATCTGCTACGTGAAGTCCGTCCATTCTAGAAACATACAGCCTCCGAAATAAATAACTTTATGTAAAAAAAAGTTTCTTAATAAGAAAATAGAATAATAATTGTAGTTTAAAGGAATATGCGAGTGATTGTTTGAATGAATGAATGAATGAATGAATGAAGTGGAAAATAAATAAGGTAGGGATAATTCAGTGATTTGAGCATGAATTTGTGTCGAGGTGATTGATTGCTTGTTGATTTTGTCACATGTGTCTCTGTGTGTGATCTCTGTGTAGTAATAAATGAATGCAAGTTGAAGGTGTTTTTGAGTTTGAAAAGTTGCAGTAGAGACTTTTGACGGTGAAAAAGCTTACAGCACCTGGTATTCCCAGGCGGTCTCCCATCCAAGTACTAACCAGGCCCGACCCTGCTTAGCTTCCGAGATCGGACGAGATCGGGCGTTCTCAGGGTGGTATGGCCGTAAGCGAGAAAGCAGTTTCAATAAGGGCTCTTTATAGTGTACGATGTAGATGACTCCGTTTCTTTTCTTTTTTTATTTGATTTATTTTAAAGTCACTCATTCGCGTCTCAGTTTGCTGTTGGGTGGAGAGAACAACCGCTTCATCCATATCAAACTTTCTGTCTCACCACCTGCAACCCACACGCGCCTCTCCACCTCTTGGGATTACTAACACTTAATGACATCTTACTCTGCTTAATTTGACAAAATATTTAAACAGGCACGTTGCACGCTGCATCTCAGCTTCTTGCTTTATTTTCATGCCACATCAATAAAACACTTGACATAAGACAGAAGATTGCTGCGAGAGAAAGTAAGGTGTTTTTGAACAGGCTATTACCACTTCATCCACAAATACTTTTCTTGCTTCAATTATTACTTCGTTAAAAACAATTCAGAGCAACAATTTAAATGCCGCAACAACTACAAGAGCCACATGTCTGCTCTCTTCTTCTTTGTTCAGGAGTTGGACGCATTACCGCCACCAGCTGAACTGGAGAGAGGGGCCGGCTTCCAACGCGAGCGAGTGAGAGAGCGCGTGAGTGCGTGCGCTCTCTCTCTCTCTCTCTCTCTCTCTCTCTCTGCGTTTACAGCATTTGCTAGACGAGTCTATCAAAGGGGATTTTACACAAGTGCTTGAATTGGAAACTTCAGAACATATCTAGAAATAAAGAACACTGTACACAATCTGAACAAACCTGCAACATCCAATTGTTTGTTGGAGCATCTAAGACGCTCATGTTATAAGTGCAAATGCTACTACTACGACTGTTACGGACAGGAATCATAGTAGTAGTAGTAGCAGTAGTAAGAAAAATAATTAAAAATAATAACGAAATACACGAATAAAAGAATAATCACGAGATTGGTATCATCAAGGAATGTGACTATGATATCTGCTACGTGAAGTCCGTCCATTCTAGAAACATACACCCTCCGAAATAAATAACTTTATGTAAAAAAAAGTTTCTTAATAAGAAAATAGAATAATAATTGTAGTTTAAAGGAATATGCGAGTGATTGTTTGAATGAATAAATGAATGAATGAATGAATGAATGAATGAATGAATGAATGAAGTGCAAAATAAATAAGGTAGGGATAATTCTGTGATTTGAGCATGAATTTTTGTCGAGGTGATTGATTGCTTGTTGATTTTGTCACATGTGTCTCTGTGTGTGATCTCTGTGTAGTAATAAATGAATGCAAGTTGAAGGTGTTTTTGAGTTTGAAAAGTTGCAGTAGAGACTTTTGACGGTGAAAAAGCTTACAGCACCTGGTATTCCCAGGCGGTCTCCCATCCAAGTACTAACCAGGCCCGACCCTGCTTAGCTTCCGAGATCGGACGAGATCGGGCGTTCTCAGGGTGGTATGGCCGTAAGCGAGAGAGCACTTTCAATAAGGGCTCTTTATAGTGTACGATGTAGATGACTCCGTTTCTTTTCTTTTTTTATTTGATTTATTTTAAAGTCACTCATTCGCGTCTCAGTTTGCTGTTGGGTGGAGAGAACAACCGCTTCATCCATATCAAACTTTCTGTCTCACCACCTGCAACCCACACGCGCCTCTCCACCTCTTGGGATTACTAACACTTAATGACATCTTACTCTGCTTAATTTGACAAAATATTTAAACAGGCACGTTGCACGCTGCATCTTAGCTTCTTGCTTTATTTTCATGCCACATCAATAAAACACTTGACATACAGCAGATTGCTGCGAGAGAAAGTAAGGTGTCTTTGAACAGGCTATTACCACTTCATCCACATATACTTTTCTTGCTTCAATTATTACTTCGTTAAAAACAATTCAGAGCAACAATTTAAATGCCGCAACAACTACAAGAGCCACATGTCTGCTCTCTTCTTCTTTGTTCAGGAGTTGGACGCATTACCGCCACCAGCTGAACTGGAGAGAGGGGCCGGCTTCCAACGCGAGCGAGTGAGAGAGCGCGTGAGTGCGTGCGCTCTCTCTCTCTCTCTCTCTCTCTCTCTCTCTCTGCGTTTACAGCATTTGCTAGACGAGTCTATCAAAGGGGATTTTACACAAGTGCTTGAATTGGAAACTTCAGAACATATCTAGAAATAAAGAACACTGTACACAATCTGAACAAACCTGCAACATCCAATTGTTTGTTGGAGCATCTAAGACGCTCATGTGATAAGTGCAAATGCTACTACTACGACTGTTACGGACAGGAATCATAGTAGTAGTAGTAGCAGTAGTAAGAAAAATAATTAAAAATAATAACGAAATACACGAATAAAAGAATAATCACGAGATTGGTATCATCAAGAAATGTGACTATGATATCTGCTACGTGAAGTCCGTCCATTCTAGAAACATACAGCCTCCGAAATAAATAACTTTATGTAAAAAAAAGTTTCTAAATTAGAAAATAGAATAATAATTGTAGTTTAAAGGAATATGCGAGTGACTGTTTGAATGAATGAATGAATGAATGAATGAATGAAGTGGAAAATAAATAAGGTAGGGATAATTCAGTGATTTGAGCATGAATTTGTGTCGAGGTGATTGATTGCTTGTTGATTTTGTCACATGTGTCTCTGTGTGTGATCTCTGTGTAGTAATAAATGAATGCAAGTTGAAGGTGTTTTTGAGTTTGAAAAGTTGCAGTAGAGACTTTTGACGGTGAAAAAGCTTACAGCACCTGGTATTCCCAGGCGGTCTCCCATCCAAGTACTAACCAGGCCCGACCCTGCTTAGCTTCCGAGATCGGACGAGATCGGGCGTTCTCAGGGTGGTATGGCCGTAAGCGAGAAAGCAGTTTCAATAAGGTCTCTTTATAGTGTACGATGTAGATGACTCCGTTTCTTTTCTTTTCTTTTTTTCTTTTATTTATTTTAAAGTCACTCATTCGCGTCTCAGTTTGCTGTTGGGTGGAGAGAACAACCGCTTCATCCATATCAAACTTTCTGTCTCACCACCTGCAACCCACACGCGCCTCTCCACCTCTTGGGATTACTAACACTTAATGACATCTTACTCTGCTTAATTTGACAAAATATTTAAACAGGCACGTTGCACGCTGCATCTCAGCTTCTTGCTTTATTTTCATGCCACATCAATAAAACACTTGACATAAGACAGAAGATTGCTGCGAGAGAAAGTAAGGTGTTTTTGAACAGGCTATTACCACTTCATCCACAAATACTTTTCTTGCTTCAATTATTACTTCGTTAAAAACAATTCAGAGCAACAATTTAAATGCCGCAACAACTACAAGAGCCACATGTCTGCTCTCTTCTTCTTTGTTCAGGAGTTGGACGCATTACCGCCACCAGCTGAACTGGAGAGTGGGGCCGGCTTCCAACGCGAGCGAGTGAGAGAGCGCGTGAGTGCGTGCGCTCTCTCTCTCTCTCTCTCTCTCTCTCTCTGCGTTTACAGCATTTGCTAGACGAGTCTATCAAAGGGGATTTTACACAAGTGCTTGAATTGGAAACTTCAGAACATATCTAGAAATAAAGAACACTGTACACAATCTGAACAAACCTGCAACATCCAATTGTTTGTTGGAGCATCTAAGACGCTCATGTTATAAGTGCAAATGCTACTACTACGACTGTTACGGACAGGAATCATAGTAGTAGTAGTAGCAGTAGTAAGAAAAATAATTAAAAATAATAACGAAATACACGAATAAAAGAATAATCACGAGATTGGTATCATCAAGAAATGTGACTATGATATCTGCTACGTGAAGTCCGTCCATTCTAGAAACATACACCCTCCGAAATAAATAACTTTATGTAAAAAAAAGTTTCTTAATAAGAAAATAGAATAATAATTGTAGTTTAAAGGAATATGCGAGTGATTGTTTGAATGAATGAATGAATGAATGAATGAATGAATGAATGAATGAATGAATGAATGAATGGAAGATAAATAAGGTAGGGATAATTCTGTGATTTGAGCATGAATTTGTGTCGAGGTGATTGATTGCTTGTTGATTTTGTCACATGTGTCTCTGTGTGTGATCTCTGTGTAGTAATAAATGAATGCAAGTTGAAGGTGTTTTTGAGTTTGAAAAGTTGCAGTAGAGACTTTTGACGGTGAAAAAGCTTACAGCACCTGGTATTCCCAGGCGGTCTCCCATCCAAGTACTAACCAGGCCCGACCCTGCTTAGCTTCCGAGATCGGACGAGATCGGGCGTTCTCAGGGTGGTATGGCCGTAAGCGAGAGAGCACTTTCAATAAGGGCTCTTTATAGTGTACGATGTAGATGACTCCGTTTCTTTTCTTTTTTTATTTGATTTATTTTAAAGTCACTCATTCGCGTCTCAGTTTGCTGTTGGGTGGAGAGAACAACCGCTTCATCCATATCAAACTTTCTGTCTCACCACCTGCAACCCACACGCGCCTCTCCACCTCTTGGGATTACTAACACTTAATGACATCTTACTCTGCTTAATTTGACAAAATATTTAAACAGGCACGTTGCACGCTGCATCTTAGCTTCTTGCTTTATTTTCATGCCACATCAATAAAACACTTGACATACAGCAGATTGCTGCGAGAGAAAGTAAGGTGTCTTTGAACAGGCTATTACCACTTCATCCACATATACTTTTCTTGCTTCAATTATTACTTCGTTAAAAACAATTCAGAGCAACAATTTAAATGCCGCAACAACTACAAGAGCCACATGTCTGCTCTCTTCTTCTTTGTTCAGGAGTTGGACGCATTACCGCCACCAGCTGAACTGGAGAGAGGGGCCGGCTTCCAACGCGAGCGAGTGAGAGAGCGCGTGAGTGCGTGCGCTCTCTCTCTCTCTCTCTCTCTCTCTCTCTGCGTTTACAGCATTTGCTAGACGAGTCTATCAAAGGGGATTTTACACAAGTGCTTGAATTGGAAACTTCAGAACATATCTAGAAATAAAGAACACTGTACACAATCTGAACAAACCTGCAACATCCAATTGTTTGTTGGAGCATCTAAGACGCTCATGTTATAAGTGCAAATGCTACTACTACGACTGTTACGGACAG
Organism: Hemibagrus wyckioides; assembly: GCF_019097595.1. NCBI lineage: Eukaryota > Metazoa > Chordata > Actinopteri > Siluriformes > Bagridae > Hemibagrus > Hemibagrus wyckioides. Next base: position 9,216,209 of record NC_080717.1, on the reverse strand, counting down.
GAATCATAGTAGTAGTAGTAGCAGTAGTAAGAAAAATAATTAAAAATAATAACGAAATACACGAATAAAAGAATAATCACGAGATTGGTATCATCAAGAAATGTGACTATGATATCTGCTACGTGAAGTCCGTCCATTCTAGAAACATACACCCTCCGAAATAAATAACTTTATGTAAAAAAAAGTTTCTTAATAAGAAAATAGAATAATAATTGTAGTTTAAAGGAATATGCGAGTGATTGTTTGAATGAATAAATGAATGAATGAATGAATGAATGAAGTGGAAAATAAATAAGGTAGGGATAATTCTGTGATTTGAGCATGAATTTGTGTCGAGGTGATTGATTGCTTGTTGATTTTGTCACATGTGTCTCTGTGTGTGATCTCTGTGTAGTAATAAATGAATGCAAGTTGAAGGTGTTTTTGAGTTTGAAAAGTTGCAGTAGAGACTTTTGACGGTGAAAAAGCTTACAGCACCTGGTATTCCCAGGCGGTCTCCCATCCAAGTACTAACCAGGCCCGACCCTGCTTAGCTTCCGAGATCGGACGAGATCGGGCGTTCTCAGGGTGGTATGGCCGTAAGCGAGAAAGCAGTTTCAATAAGGGCTCTTTATAGTGTACGATGTAGATGACTCCGTTTCTTTTCTTTTTTTATTTGATTTATTTTAAAGTCACTCATTCGCGTCTCAGTTTGCTGTTGGGTGGAGAGAACAACCGCTTCATCCATATCAAACTTTCTGTCTCACCACCTGCAACCCACACGCGCCTCTCCACCTCTTGGGATTACTAACACTTAATGACATCTTACTCTGCTTAATTTGACAAAATATTTAAACAGGCACGTTGCACGCTGCATCTTAGCTTCTTGCTTTATTTTCATGCCACATCAATAAAACACTTGACATACAGCAGATTGCTGCGAGAGAAAGTAAGGTGTCTTTGAACAGGCTATTACCACTTCATCCACATATACTTTTCTTGCTTCAATTATTACTTCGTTAAAAACAATTCAGAGCAACAATTTAAATGCCGCAACAACTACAAGAGCCACATGTCTGCTCTCTTCTTCTTTGTTCAGGAGTTGGACGCATTACCGCCACCAGCTGAACTGGAGAGAGGGGCCGGCTTCCAACGCGAGCGAGTGAGAGAGCGCGTGAGTGCGTGCGCTCTCTCTCTCTCTCTCTCTCTCTCTCTGCGTTTACGGCATTTGCTAGACGAGTCTATCAAAGGGGATTTTACACAAGTGCTTGAATTGGAAACTTCAGAACATATCTAGAAATAAAGAACACTGTACACAATCTGAACAAACCTGCAACATCCAATTGTTTGTTGGAGCATCTAAGACGCTCATGTGATAAGTGCAAATGCTACTACTACGACTGTTACGGACAGGAATCATAGTAGTAGTAGTAGCAGTAGTAAGAAAAATAATTAAAAATAATAACGAAATACACGAATAAAAGAATAATCACGAGATTGGTATCATCAAGAAATGTGACTATGATATCTGCTACGTGAAGTCCGTCCATTCTAGAAACATACAGCCTCCGAAATAAATAACTTTATGTAAAAAAAAGTTTCTAAATTAGAAAATAGAATAATAATTGTAGTTTAAAGGAATATGCGAGTGACTGTTTGAATGAATGAATGAATGAATGAATGAATGAATGAATGAATGAATGAATGAAGTGGAAAATAAATAAGGTAGGGATAATTCAGTGATTTGAGCATGAATTTGTGTCGAGGTGATTGATTGCTTGTTGATTTTGTCACATGTGTCTCTGTGTGTGATCTCTGTGTAGTAATAAATGAATGCAAGTTGAAGGTGTTTTTGAGTTTGAAAAGTTGCAGTAGAGACTTTTGACGGTGAAAAAGCTTACAGCACCTGGTATTCCCAGGCGGTCTCCCATCCAAGTACTAACCAGGCCCGACCCTGCTTAGCTTCCGAGATCGGACGAGATCGGGCGTTCTCAGGGTGGTATGGCCGTAAGCGAGAGAACAGTTTCAATAAGGGCTCTTTATAGTGTACGATGTAGATGACTCCGTTTCTTTTCTTTTCTTTTTTTATTTGATTTATTTTAAAGTCACTCATTCGCGTCTCAGTTTGCTGTTGGGTGGAGAGAACAACCGCTTCATCCATATCAAACTTTCTGTCTCACCACCTGCAACCCACACGCGCCTCTCCACCTCTTGGGATTACTAACACTTAATGACATCTTACTCTGCTTAATTTGACAAAATATTTAAACAGGCACGTTGCACGCTGCATCTTAGCTTCTTGCTTTCTTTTCATGCCACATCAATAAAACACTTGACATAACACAGCAGATTGCTGCGAGAGAAAGTAAGGTGTCTTTGAACAGGCTATTACCACTTCATCCACAAAAACTTTTCTTGCTTCAATTATTACTTCGTTAAAAACAATTCAGAGCAACAATTTAAATGCCGCAACAACTACAAGAGCCACATGTCTGCTCTCTTCTTCTTTGTTCAGGAGTTGGACGCATTACCGCCACCAGCTGATCTGGAGAGTGGGGCCGGCTTCCAACGCGAGCGAGTGAGAGAGCGCGTGAGTGCGTGCGCTCTCTCTGTCTCTCTCTCTCTCTCTCTCTTTCTCTCTCTCTCTTTCTCTCTCTCTCTCTCTCTCTCTCTGCGTTTACAGCATTTGCTAGACGAGTCTATCAAAGGGGATTTTACACAAGTGCTTGAATTGGAAACTTCAGAACATATCTAGAAATAAAGAACACTACACAATCTGAACAAACCTGCAACATCCAATTGTTTGTTGGAGCATCTAAGACGCTCATGTTATAAGTGCAAATGCTACTACTACGACTGTTACGGACAGGAATCATAGTAGTAGTAGTAGCAGTAGTAAGAAAAATAATTAAAAATAATAACGAAATTCACGAATAAAAGAATAATCACGAGATTGGTATCATCAAGAAATGTGACTATGATATCTGCTACGTGAAGTCCGTCCATTCTAGAAACATACACCCTCCGAAATAAATAACTTTATGTAAAAAAAAGTGACTATGATATCTGCTACGTGAAGTCCGTCCATTCTAGAAACATACAGCCTCCGAAATAAATAACTTTCTGTAAAAAAAAGTTTCTTTATAAGAAAATAGAATAATAATTGTAGTTTAAAGGAATATGCGAGTGATTGTTTGAATGAATGAATGAATGAATGAATGAATGAATGAATGAATGAATGAATGAAGTGGAAAATGAATAAGGTAGGGATAATTCTGTGATTTGAGCATGAATTTGTGTCGAGGTGATTGATTGCTTGTTGATTTTGTCAGATGTGTCTCTGTGTGTGATCTCTGTGTAGTAATAAATGAATGCAAGTTGAAGGTGTTTTTGAGTTTGAAAAGTTGCAGTAGAGACTTTTGACGGTGAAAAAGCTTACAGCACCGGGTATTCCCAGGCGGTCTCCCATCCAAGTACTAACCAGGCCCGACCCTCCTTAGCTTCCGAGATCGGGCGTTCTCAGGGTGGTATGGCCGTTAGCGAGAAAGCAGTTTCAATGAGGGCTCTTTATAGTGTACGATGTAGATGACTCCGTTCCTTTTCTTTTCTTTTTTTATTTTATTTATTTTAAAGTCACTCATTCGCGTCTCAGTTTGCTGTTGGGTGGAGAGAACAACCGCTTCATCCATATCAAACTTTCTGTCTCACCACCTGCAACCCACACGCGCCTCTCCACCTCTTGGGATTACTAACACTTAATGACATCTTACTCTGCTTAATTTGACAAAATATTTAAACAGGCACGTTGCACGCTGCATCTCAGCTTCTTGCTTTATTTTCATGCCACATCAAAAAAACACTTGACATAAGACAGAAGATTGCTGCGAGAGAAAGTAAGGTGTCTTTGAACAGGCTATTACCACTTCATCCACAAATACTTCTCTTGCTTCAATTATTACTTCGTTAAAAACAATTCAGAGCAACAATTTAAATGCCGCAACAACTACAAGAGCCACATGTCTGCTCTCTTCTTCTTTGTTCAGGAGTTGGACGCATTACCGCCACCAGCTGATCTGGAGAGTGGGGCCGGCTTCCAACGCGAGCGAGTGAGAGAGCGCGTGAGTGCGTGCGCGCTCTCTCTCTCTCTCTCTCTCTCTCTCTCTCTCTCTGCGTTTACAGCATTTGCTAGACGAGTCTATCAAAGGGGATTTTACACAAGTGCTTGAATTGGAAACTTCAGAACATATCTAGAAATAAAGAACACTGTACACAATCTGAACAAACCTGCAACATCCAATTGTTTGTTGGAGCATCTAAGACGCTCATGTTATAAGTGCAAATGCTACTACTACGACTGTTACGGACAGGAATCATAGTAGAAGAAGTAGCAGTAGTAAGAAAAATAATTAAAAATAATAACGAAATACACGAATAAAAGAATAATCACGAGATTGGTATCATCAAGAAATGTGACTATGATATCTGCTACGTGAAGTCCGTCCATTCTAGAAACATACACCCTCCGAAATGAATAACTTTATGTAAAAAAAAGTTTCTTCATAAGAAAATAGAATAATAATTGTATTTTAATGGAATATGCGAGTGATTGTTTGAATGAATGAATGAATGAATGAATGAATGAAGTGGAAAATAAATAAGGTAGGGATAATTCTGTGATTTGAGCATGAATTTGTGTCGAGGTGATTGATTGCTTGTTGATTTTGTCACATGTGTCTCTGTGTGTGATCTCTGTGTAGTAATAAATGAATGCAAGTTGAAGGTGTTTTTGAGTTTGAAAAGTTGCAGTAGAGACTTTTGACGGTGAAAAAGCTTACAGCACCTGGTATTCCCAGGCGGTCTCCCATCCAAGTACTAACCAGGCCCGACCCTGCTTAGCTTCCGAGATCGGACGAGATCGGGCGTTCTCAGGGTGGTATGGCCGTAAGCGAGAGAGCACTTTCAATAAGGGCTCTTTATAGTGTACGATGTAGATGACTCCGTTTCTTTTCTTTTTTTATTTGATTTATTTTAAAGTCACTCATTCGCGTCTCAGTTTGCTGTTGGGTGGAGAGAACAACCGCTTCATCCATATCAAACTTTCTGTCTCACCACCTGCAACCCACACGCGCCTCTCCACCTCTTGGGATTACTAACACTTAATGACATCTTACTCTGCTTAATTTGACAAAATATTTAAACAGGCACGTTGCACGCTGCATCTTAGCTTCTTGCTTTCTTTTCATGCCACATCAATAAAACACTTGACATACAGCAGATTGCTGCGAGAGAAAGTAAGGTGTCTTTGAACAGGCTATTACCACTTCATCCACATATACTTTTCTTGCTTCAATTATTACTTCGTTAAAAACAATTCAGAGCAACAATTTAAATGCCGCAACAACTACAAGAGCCACATGTCTGCTCTCTTCTTCTTTGTTCAGGAGTTGGACGCATTACCGCCACCAGCTGATCTGGAGAGTGGGGCCGGCTTCCAACGCGAGCGAGTGAGAGAGCGCGTGAGTGCGTGCGCTCTCTCTGTCTCTCTCTCTCTCTCTCTCTTTCTCTCTCTCTCTTTCTCTCTCTCTCTCTCTCTCTCTCTCTGCGTTTACAGCATTTGCTAGACGAGTCTATCAAAGGGGATTTTACACAAGTGCTTGAATTGGAAACTTCAGAACATATCTAGAAATAAAGAACACTACACAATCTGAACAAACCTGCAACATCCAATTGTTTGTTGGAGCATCTAAGACGCTCATGTTATAAGTGCAAATGCTACTACTACGACTGTTACGGACAGGAATCATAGTAGTAGTAGTAGCAGTAGTAAGAAAAATAATTAAAAATAATAACGAAATTCACGAATAAAAGAATAATCACGAGATTGGTATCATCAAGAAATGTGACTATGATATCTGCTACGTGAAGTCCGTCCATTCTAGAAACATACACCCTCCGAAATAAATAACTTTATGTAAAAAAAAGTGACTATGATATCTGCTACGTGAAGTCCGTCCATTCTAGAAACATACAGCCTCCGAAATAAATAACTTTCTGTAAAAAAAAGTTTCTTTATAAGAAAATAGAATAATAATTGTAGTTTAAAGGAATATGCGAGTGATTGTTTGAATGAATGAATGAATGAATGAATGAATGAATGAATGAATGAATGAAGTGGAAAATGAATAAGGTAGGGATAATTCTGTGATTTGAGCATGAATTTGTGTCGAGGTGATTGATTGCTTGTTGATTTTGTCAGATGTGTCTCTGTGTGTGATCTCTGTGTAGTAATAAATGAATGCAAGTTGAAGGTGTTTTTGAGTTTGAAAAGTTGCAGTAGAGACTTTTGACGGTGAAAAAGCTTACAGCACCGGGTATTCCCAGGCGGTCTCCCATCCAAGTACTAACCAGGCCCGACCCTCCTTAGCTTCCGAGATCGGGCGTTCTCAGGGTGGTATGGCCGTTAGCGAGAAAGCAGTTTCAATGAGGGCTCTTTATAGTGTACGATGTAGATGACTCCGTTCCTTTTCTTTTCTTTTTTTATTTTATTTATTTTAAAGTCACTCATTCGCGTCTCAGTTTGCTGTTGGGTGGAGAGAACAACCGCTTCATCCATATCAAACTTTCTGTCTCACCACCTGCAACCCACACGCGCCTCTCCACCTCTTGGGATTACTAACACTTAATGACATCTTACTCTGCTTAATTTGACAAAATATTTAAACAGGCACGTTGCACGCTGCATCTCAGCTTCTTGCTTTATTTTCATGCCACATCAAAAAAACACTTGACATAAGACAGAAGATTGCTGCGAGAGAAAGTAAGGTGTCTTTGAACAGGCTATTACCACTTCATCCACAAATACTTCTCTTGCTTCAATTATTACTTCGTTAAAAACAATTCAGAGCAACAATTTAAATGCCGCAACAACTACAAGAGCCACATGTCTGCTCTCTTCTTCTTTGTTCAGGAGTTGGACGCATTACCGCCACCAGCTGATCTGGAGAGTGGGGCCGGCTTCCAACGCGAGCGAGTGAGAGAGCGCGTGAGTGCGTGCGCGCTCTCTCTCTCTCTCTCTCTCTCTCTCTCTCTCTCTCTGCGTTTACAGCATTTGCTAGACGAGTCTATCAAAGGGGATTTTACACAAGTGCTTGAATTGGAAACTTCAGAACATATCTAGAAATAAAGAACACTGTACACAATCTGAACAAACCTGCAACATCCAATTGTTTGTTGGAGCATCTAAGACGCTCATGTTATAAGTGCAAATGCTACTACTACGACTGTTACGGACAGGAATCATAGTAGAAGAAGTAGCAGTAGTAAGAAAAATAATTAAAAATAATAACGAAATACACGAATAAAAGAATAATCACGAGATTGGTATCATCAAGAAATGTGACTATGATATCTGCTACGTGAAGTCCGTCCATTCTAGAAACATACACCCTCCGAAATGAATAACTTTATGTAAAAAAAAGTTTCTTCATAAGAAAATAGAATAATAATTGTATTTTAATGGAATATGCGAGTGATTGTTTGAATGAATGAATGAATGAATGAATGAATGAATGAATGAATGAATGAAGTGGAAAATAAATAAGGTAGGGATAATTCTGTGATTTGAGCATGAATTTGTGTCGAGGTGATTGATTGCTTGTTGATTTTGTCACATGTGTCTCTGTGTGTGATCTCTGTGTAGTAATAAATGAATGCAAGTTGAAGGTGTTTTTGAGTTTGAAAAGTTGCAGTAGAGACTTTTGACGGTGAAAAAGCTTACAGCACCTGGTATTCCCAGGCGGTCTCCCATCCAAGTACTAACCAGGCCCGACCCTGCTTAGCTTCCGAGATCGGACGAGATCGGGCGTTCTCAGGGTGGTATGGCCGTAAGCGAGAGAGCACTTTCAATAAGGGCTCTTTATAGTGTACGATGTAGATGACTCCGTTTCTTTTCTTTTTTTATTTGATTTATTTTAAAGTCACTCATTCGCGTCTCAGTTTGCTGTTGGGTGGAGAGAACAACCGCTTCATCCATATCAAACTTTCTGTCTCACCACCTGCAACCCACACGCGCCTCTCCACCTCTTGGGATTACTAACACTTAATGACATCTTACTCTGCTTAATTTGACAAAATATTTAAACAGGCACGTTGCACGCTGCATCTTAGCTTCTTGCTTTATTTTCATGCCACATCAATAAAACACTTGACATACAGCAGATTGCTGCGAGAGAAAGTAAGGTGTCTTTGAACAGGCTATTACCACTTCATCCACATATACTTTTCTTGCTTCAATTATTACTTCGTTAAAAACAATTCAGAGCAACAATTTAAATGCCGCAACAACTACAAGAGCCACATGTCTGCTCTCTTCTTCTTTGTTCAGGAGTTGGACGCATTACCGCCACCAGCTGAACTGGAGAGAGGGGCCGGCTTCCAACGCGAGCCAGTGAGAGAGCGCGTGAGTGCGTGCGCTCTCTCTCTCTCTCTCTCTCTCTCTCTGCGTTTACGGCATTTGCTAGACGAGTCTATCAAAGGGGATTTTACACAAGTGCTTGAATTGGAAACTTCAGAACATATCTAGAAATAAAGAACACTGTACACAATCTGAACAAACCTGCAACATCCAATTGTTTGTTGGAGCATCTAAGACGCTCATGTGATAAGTGCAAATGCTACTACTACGACTGTTACGGACAGGAATCATAGTAGTAGTAGTAGCAGTAGTAAGAAAAATAATTAAAAATAATAACGAAATACACGAATAAAAGAATAATCACGAGATTGGTATCATCAAGAAATGTGACTATGATATCTGCTACGTGAAGTCCGTCCATTCTAGAAACATACAGCCTCCGAAATAAATAACTTTATGTAAAAAAAAGTTTCTAAATTAGAAAATAGAATAATAATTGTAGTTTAAAGGAATATGCGAGTGACTGTTTGAATGAATGAATGAATGAATGAATGAATGAATGAATGAATGAAGTGCAAAATAAATAAGGTAGGGATAATTCAGTGATTTGAGCATGAATTTGTGTCGAGGTGATTGATTGCTTGTTGATTTTGTCACATGTGTCTCTGTGTGTGATCTCTGTGTAGTAATAAATGAATGCAAGTTGAAGGTGTTTTTGAGTTTGAAAAGTTGCAGTAGAGACTTTTGACGGTGAAAAAGCTTACAGCACCTGGTATTCCCAGGCGGTCTCCCATCCAAGTACTAACCAGGCCCGACCCTGCTTAGCTTCCGAGATCGGACGAGATCGGGCGTTCTCAGGGTGGTATGGCCGTAAGCGAGAAAGCAGTTTCAATAAGGTCTCTTTATAGTGTACGATGTAGATGACTCCGTTTCTTTTCTTTTCTTTTTTTCTTTTATTTATTTTAAAGTCACTCATTCGCGTCTCAGTTTGCTGTTGGGTGGAGAGAACAACCGCTTCATCCATATCAAACTTTCTGTCTCACCACCTGCAACCCACACGCGCCTCTCCACCTCTTGGGATTACTAACACTTAATGACATCTTACTCTGCTTAATTTGACAAAATATTTAAACAGGCACGTTGCACGCTGCATCTCAGCTTCTTGCTTTATTTTCATGCCACATCAATAAAACACTTGACATAAGACAGAAGATTGCTGCGAGAGAAAGTAAGGTGTTTTTGAACAGGCTATTACCACTTCATCCACAAATACTTTTCTTGCTTCAATTATTACTTCGTTAAAAACAATTCAGAGCAACAATTTAAATGCCGCAACAACTACAAGAGCCACATGTCTGCTCTCTTCTTCTTTGTTCAGGAGTTGGACGCATTACCGCCACCAGCTGAACTGGAGTGAGGGGCCGGCTTCCAACGCGAGCGAGTGAGAGAGCGCGTGAGTGCGTGCGCTCTCTCTCTCTCTCTCTCTCTCTCTCTCTCTGCGTTTACAGCATTTGCTAGACGAGTCTATCAAAGGGGATTTTACACAAGTGCTTGAATTGGAAACTTCAGAACATATCTAGAAATAAAGAACACTGTACACAATCTGAACAAACCTGCAACATCCAATTGTTTGTTGGAGCATCTAAGACGCTCATGTTATAAGTGCAAATGCTACTACTACGACTGTTACGGACAGGAATCATAGTAGTAGTAGTAGCAGTAGTAAGAAAAATAATTAAAAATAATAACGAAATACACGAATAAAAGAATAATCACGAGATTGGTATCATCAAGGAATGTGACTATGATATCTGCTACGTGAAGTCCGTCCATTCTAGAAACATACACCCTCCGAAATAAATAACTTTATGTAAAAAAAAGTTTCTTAATAAGAAAATAGAATAATAATTGTAGTTTAAAGGAATATGCGAGTGATTGTTTGAATGAATAAATGAATGAATGAATGAATGAATGAATGAATGAATGAATGAATGAATGAATGAAGTGCAAAATAAATAAGGTAGGGATAATTCTGTGATTTGAGCATGAATTTGTGTCGAGGTGATTGATTGCTTGTTGATTTTGTCACATGTGTCTCTGTGTGTGATCTCTGTGTAGTAATAAATGAATGCAAGTTGAAGGTGTTTTTGAGTTTGAAAAGTTGCAGTAGAGACTTTTGACGGTGAAAAAGCTTACAGCACCTGGTATTCCCAGGCGGTCTCCCATCCAAGTACTAACCAGGCCCGACCCTGCTTAGCTTCCGAGATCGGACGAGATCGGGCGTTCTCAGGGTGGTATGGCCGTAAGCGAGAGAGCACTTTCAATAAGGGCTCTTTATAGTGTACGATGTAGATGACTCCGTTTCTTTTCTTTTTTTATTTGATTTATTTTAAAGTCACTCATTCGCGTCTCAGTTTGCTGTTGGGTGGAGAGAACAACCGCTTCATCCATATCAAACTTTCTGTCTCACCACCTGCAACCCACACGCGCCTCTCCACCTCTTGGGATTACTAACACTTAATGACATCTTACTCTGCTTAATTTGACAAAATATTTAAACAGGCACGTTGCACGCTGCATCTTAGCTTCTTGCTTTATTTTCATGCCACATCAATAAAACACTTGACATACAGCAGATTGCTGCGAGAGAAAGTAAGGTGTCTTTGAACAGGCTATTACCACTTCATCCACATATACTTTTCTTGCTTCAATTATTACTTCGTTAAAAACAATTCAGAGCAACAATTTAAATGCCGCAACAACTACAAGAGCCACATGTCTGCTCTCTTCTTCTTTGTTCAGGAGTTGGACGCATTACCGCCACCAGCTGAACTGGAGAGAGGGGCCGGCTTCCAACGCGAGCCAGTGAGAGAGCGCGTGAGTGCGTGCGCTCTCTCTCTCTCTCTCTCTCTCTCTGCGTTTACGGCATTTGCTAGACGAGTCTATCAAAGGGGATTTTACACAAGTGCTTGAATTGGAAACTTCAGAACATATCTAGAAATAAAGAACACTGTACACAATCTGAACAAACCTGCAACATCCAATTGTTTGTTGGAGCATCTAAGACGCTCATGTGATAAGTGCAAATGCTACTACTACGACTGTTACGGACAGGAATCATAGTAGTAGTAGTAGCAGTAGTAAGAAAAATAATTAAAAATAATAACGAAATACACGAATAAAAGAATAATCACGAGATTGGTATCATCAAGAAATGTGACTATGATATCTGCTACGTGAAGTCCGTCCATTCTAGAAACATACAGCCTCCGAAATAAATAACTTTATGTAAAAAAAAGTTTCTAAATTAGAAAATAGAATAATAATTGTAGTTTAAAGGAATATGCGAGTGACTGTTTGAATGAATGAATGAATGAATGAATGAATGAATGAATGAATGAAGTGGAAAATAAATAAGGTAGGGATAATTCAGTGATTTGAGCATGAATTTGTGTCGAGGTGATTGATTGCTTGTTGATTTTGTCACATGTGTCTCTGTGTGTGATCTCTGTGTAGTAATAAATGAATGCAAGTTGAAGGTGTTTTTGAGTTTGAAAAGTTGCAGTAGAGACTTTTGACGGTGAAAAAGCTTACAGCACCTGGTATTCCCAGGCGGTCTCCCATCCAAGTACTAACCAGGCCCGACCCTGCTTAGCTTCCGAGATCGGACGAGATCGGGCGTTCTCAGGGTGGTATGGCCGTAAGCGAGAGAACAGTTTCAATAAGGGCTCTTTATAGTGTACGATGTAGATGACTCCGTTTCTTTTCTTTTCTTTTTTTATTTGATTTATTTTAAAGTCACTCATTCGCGTCTCAGTTTGCTGTTGGGTGGAGAGAACAACCGCTTCATCCATATCAAACTTTCTGTCTCACCACCTGCAACCCACACGCGCCTCTCCACCTCTTGGGATTACTAACACTTAATGACATCTTACTCTGCTTAATTTGACAAAATATTTAAACAGGCACGTTGCACGCTGCATCTTAGCTTCTTGCTTTCTTTTCATGCCACATCAATAAAACACTTGACATAACACAGCAGATTGCTGCGAGAGAAAGTAAGGTGTCTTTGAACAGGCTATTACCACTTCATCCACAAAAACTTTTCTTGCTTCAATTATTACTTCGTTAAAAACAATTCAGAGCAACAATTTAAATGCCGCAACAACTACAAGAGCCACATGTCTGCTCTCTTCTTCTTTGTTCAGGAGTTGGACGCATTACCGCCACCAGCTGATCTGGAGAGTGGGGCCGGCTTCCAACGCGAGCGAGTGAGAGAGCGCGTGAGTGCGTGCGCTCTCTCTGTCTCTCTCTCTCTCTCTCTCTCTCTCTCTCTCTCTGCGTTTACAGCATTTGCTAGACGAGTCTATCAAAGGGGATTTTACACAAGTGCTTGAATTGGAAACTTCAGAACATATCTAGAAATAAAGAACACTACACAATCTGAACAAACCTGCAACATCCAATTGTTTGTTGGAGCATCTAAGACGCTCATGTTATAAGTGCAAATGCTACTACTACGACTGTTACGGACAGGAATCATAGTAGTAGTAGTAGCAGTAGTAAGAAAAATAATTAAAAATAATAACGAAATTCACGAATAAAAGAATAATCACGAGATTGGTATCATCAAGAAATGTGACTATGATATCTGCTACGTGAAGTCCGTCCATTCTAGAAACATACACCCTCCGAAATAAATAACTTTATGTAAAAAAAAGTGACTATGATATCTGCTACGTGAAGTCCGTCCATTCTAGAAACATACAGCCTCCGAAATAAATAACTTTCTGTAAAAAAAAGTTTCTTTATAAGAAAATAGAATAATAATTGTAGTTTAAAGGAATATGCGAGTGATTGTTTGAATGAATGAATGAATGAATGAATGAATGAATGAATGAATGAATGAATGAATGAAGTGGAAAATGAATAAGGTAGGGATAATTCTGTGATTTGAGCATGAATTTGTGTCGAGGTGATTGATTGCTTGTTGATTTTGTCAGATGTGTCTCTGTGTGTGATCTCTGTGTAGTAATAAATGAATGCAAGTTGAAGGTGTTTTTGAGTTTGAAAAGTTGCAGTAGAGACTTTTGACGGTGAAAAAGCTTACAGCACCGGGTATTCCCAGGCGGTCTCCCATCCAAGTACTAACCAGGCCCGACCCTCCTTAGCTTCCGAGATCGGGCGTTCTCAGGGTGGTATGGCCGTTAGCGAGAAAGCAGTTTCAATGAGGGCTCTTTATAGTGTACGATGTAGATGACTCCGTTCCTTTTCTTTTCTTTTTTTATTTTATTTATTTTAAAGTCACTCATTCGCGTCTCAGTTTGCTGTTGGGTGGAGAGAACAACCGCTTCATCCATATCAAACTTTCTGTCTCACCACCTGCAACCCACACGCGCCTCTCCACCTCTTGGGATTACTAACACTTAATGACATCTTACTCTGCTTAATTTGACAAAATATTTAAACAGGCACGTTGCACGCTGCATCTTAGCTTCTTGCTTTATTTTCATGCCACATCAATAAAACACTTGACATACAGCAGATTGCTGCGAGAGAAAGTAAGGTGTCTTTGAACAGGCTATTACCACTTCATCCACAAATACTTCTCTTGCTTCAATTATTACTTCGTTAAAAACAATTCAGAGCAACAATTTAAATGCCGCAACAACTACAAGAGCCACATGTCTGCTCTCTTCTTCTTTGTTCAGGAGTTGGACGCATTACCGCCACCAGCTGATCTGGAGAGTGGGGCCGGCTTCCAACGCGAGCGAGTGAGAGAGCGCGTGAGTGCGTGCGCGCTCTCTCTCTCTCTCTCTCTCTCTCTCTCTCTGCGTTTACAGCATTTGCTAGACGAGTCTATCAAAGGGGATTTTACACAAGTGCTTGAATTGGAAACTTCAGAACATATCTAGAAATAAAGAACACTGTACACAATCTGAACAAACCTGCAACATCCAATTGTTTGTTGGAGCATCTAAGACGCTCATGTTATAAGTGCAAATGCTACTACTACGACTGTTACGGACAGGAATCATAGTAGTAGTAGTAGCAGTAGTAAGAAAAATAATTAAAAATAATAACGAAATACACGAATAAAAGAATAATCACGAGATTGGTATCATCAAGAAATGTGACTATGATATCTGCTACGTGAAGTCCGTCCATTCTAGAAACATACACCCTCCGAAATAAATAACTTTATGTAAAAAAAAGTTTCTTCATATGAAAATAGAATAATAATTGTATTTTAATGGAATATGCGAGTGATTGTTTGAATGAATGAATGAATGAATGAATGAATGAATGAATGAATGAATGAATGAAGTGGAAAATAAATAAGGTAGGGATAATTCTGTGATTTGAGCATGAATTTGTGTCGAGGTGATTGATTGCTTGTTGATTTTGTCACATGTGTCTCTGTGTGTGATCTCTGTGTAGTAATAAATGAATGCAAGTTGAAGGTGTTTTTGAGTTTGAAAAGTTGCAGTAGAGACTTTTGACGGTGAAAAAGCTTACAGCACCTGGTATTCCCAGGCGGTCTCCCATCCAAGTACTAACCAGGCCCGACCCTGCTTAGCTTCCGAGATCGGACGAGATCGGGCGTTCTCAGGGTGGTATGGCCGTAAGCGAGAGAACAGTTTCAATAAGGGCTCTTTATAGTGTACGATGTAGATGACTCCGTTTCTTTTCTTTTCTTTTTTTATTTGATTTATTTTAAAGTCACTCATTCGCGTCTCAGTTTGCTGTTGGGTGGAGAGAACAACCGCTTCATCCATATCAAACTTTCTGTCTCACCACCTGCAACCCACACGCGCCTCTCCACCTCTTGGGATTACTAACACTTAATGACATCTTACTCTGCTTAATTTGACAAAATATTTAAACAGGCACGTTGCACGCTGCATCTTAGCTTCTTGCTTTCTTTTCATGCCACATCAATAAAACACTTGACATAACACAGCAGATTGCTGCGAGAGAAAGTAAGGTGTCTTTGAACAGGCTATTACCACTTCATCCACAAAAACTTTTCTTGCTTCAATTATTACTTCGTTAAAAACAATTCAGAGCAACAATTTAAATGCCGCAACAACTACAAGAGCCACATGTCTGCTCTCTTCTTCTTTGTTCAGGAGTTGGACGCATTACCGCCACCAGCTGATCTGGAGAGTGGGGCCGGCTTCCAACGCGAGCGAGTGAGAGAGCGCGTGAGTGCGTGCGCGCTCTCTCTCTCTCTCTCTCTCTCTCTCTGCGTTTACAGCATTTGCTAGACGAGTCTATCAAAGGGGATTTTACACAAGTGCTTGAATTGGAAACTTCAGAACATATCTAGAAATAAAGAACACTACACAATCTGAACAAACCTGCAACATCCAATTGTTTGTTGGAGCATCTAAGACGCTCATGTTATAAGTGCAAATGCTACTACTACGACTGTTACGGACAGGAATCATAGTAGTAGTAGTAGCAGTAGTAAGAAAAATAATTAAAAATAATAACGAAATTCACGAATAAAAGAATAATCACGAGATTGGTATCATCAAGAAATGTGACTATGATATCTGCTACGTGAAGTCCGTCCATTCTAGAAACATACACCCTCCGAAATAAATAACTTTATGTAAAAAAAAGTGACTATGATATCTGCTACGTGAAGTCCGTCCATTCTAGAAACATACAGCCTCCGAAATAAATAACTTTCTGTAAAAAAAAGTTTCTTTATAAGAAAATAGAATAATAATTGTAGTTTAAAGGAATATGCGAGTGATTGTTTGAATGAATGAATGAATGAATGAATGAATGAATGAAGTGGAAAATGAATAAGGTAGGGATAATTCTGTGATTTGAGCATGAATTTGTGTCGAGGTGATTGATTGCTTGTTGATTTTGTCAGATGTGTCTCTGTGTGTGATCTCTGTGTAGTAATAAATGAATGCAAGTTGAAGGTGTTTTTGAGTTTGAAAAGTTGCAGTAGAGACTTTTGACGGTGAAAAAGCTTACAGCACCGGGTATTCCCAGGCGGTCTCCCATCCAAGTACTAACCAGGCCCGACCCTCCTTAGCTTCCGAGATCGGGCGTTCTCAGGGTGGTATGGCCGTTAGCGAGAAAGCAGTTTCAATGAGGGCTCTTTATAGTGTACGATGTAGATGACTCCGTTCCTTTTCTTTTCTTTTTTTATTTTATTTATTTTAAAGTCACTCATTCGCGTCTCAGTTTGCTGTTGGGTGGAGAGAACAACCGCTTCATCCATATCAAACTTTCTGTCTCACCACCTGCAACCCACACGCGCCTCTCCACCTCTTGGGATTACTAACACTTAATGACATCTTACTCTGCTTAATTTGACAAAATATTTAAACAGGCACGTTGCACGCTGCATCTCAGCTTCTTGCTTTATTTTCATGCCACATCAAAAAAACACTTGACATAAGACAGAAGATTGCTGCGAGAGAAAGTAAGGTGTCTTTGAACAGGCTATTACCACTTCATCCACAAATACTTCTCTTGCTTCAATTATTACTTCGTTAAAAACAATTCAGAGCAACAATTTAAATGCCGCAACAACTACAAGAGCCACATGTCTGCTCTCTTCTTCTTTGTTCAGGAGTTGGACGCATTACCGCCACCAGCTGATCTGGAGAGTGGGGCCGGCTTCCAACGCGAGCGAGTGAGAGAGCGCGTGAGTGCGTGCGCGCTCTCTCTCTCTCTCTCTCTCTCTCTCTCTCTGCGTTTACAGCATTTGCTAGACGAGTCTATCAAAGGGGATTTTACACAAGTGCTTGAATTGGAAACTTCAGAACATATCTAGAAATAAAGAACACTGTACACAATCTGAACAAACCTGCAACATCCAATTGTTTGTTGGAGCATCTAAGACGCTCATGTTATAAGTGCAAATGCTACTACTACGACTGTTACGGACAGGAATCATAGTAGAAGAAGTAGCAGTAGTAAGAAAAATAATTAAAAATAATAACGAAATACACGAATAAAAGAATAATCACGAGATTGGTATCATCAAGAAATGTGACTATGATATCTGCTACGTGAAGTCCGTCCATTCTAGAAACATACACCCTCCGAAATGAATAACTTTATGTAAAAAAAAGTTTCTTCATAAGAAAATAGAATAATAATTGTATTTTAATGGAATATGCGAGTGATTGTTTGAATGAATGAATGAATGAATGAATGAATGAATGAATGAAGTGGAAAATAAATAAGGTAGGGATAATTCTGTGATTTGAGCATGAATTTGTGTCGAGGTGATTGATTGCTTGTTGATTTTGTCACATGTGTCTCTGTGTGTGATCTCTGTGTAGTAATAAATGAATGCAAGTTGAAGGTGTTTTTGAGTTTGAAAAGTTGCAGTAGAGACTTTTGACGGTGAAAAAGCTTACAGCACCTGGTATTCCCAGGCGGTCTCCCATCCAAGTACTAACCAGGCCCGACCCTGCTTAGCTTCCGAGATCGGACGAGATCGGGCGTTCTCAGGGTGGTATGGCCGTAAGCGAGAGAGCACTTTCAATAAGGGCTCTTTATAGTGTACGATGTAGATGACTCCGTTTCTTTTCTTTTTTTATTTGATTTATTTTAAAGTCACTCATTCGCGTCTCAGTTTGCTGTTGGGTGGAGAGAACAACCGCTTCATCCATATCAAACTTTCTGTCTCACCACCTGCAACCCACACGCGCCTCTCCACCTCTTGGGATTACTAACACTTAATGACATCTTACTCTGCTTAATTTGACAAAATATTTAAACAGGCACGTTGCACGCTGCATCTTAGCTTCTTGCTTTATTTTCATGCCACATCAATAAAACACTTGACATACAGCAGATTGCTGCGAGAGAAAGTAAGGTGTCTTTGAACAGGCTATTACCACTTCATCCACATATACTTTTCTTGCTTCAATTATTACTTCGTTAAAAACAATTCAGAGCAACAATTTAAATGCCGCAACAACTACAAGAGCCACATGTCTGCTCTCTTCTTCTTTGTTCAGGAGTTGGACGCATTACCGCCACCAGCTGAACTGGAGAGAGGGGCCGGCTTCCAACGCGAGCCAGTGAGAGAGCGCGTGAGTGCGTGCGCTCTCTCTCTCTCTCTCTCTCTCTCTCTCTCTCTGCGTTTACGGCATTTGCTAGACGAGTCTATCAAAGGGGATTTTACACAAGTGCTTGAATTGGAAACTTCAGAACATATCTAGAAATAAAGAACACTGTACACAATCTGAACAAACCTGCAACATCCAATTGTTTGTTGGAGCATCTAAGACGCTCATGTGATAAGTGCAAATGCTACTACTACGACTGTTACGGACAGGAATCATAGTAGTAGTAGTAGCAGTAGTAAGAAAAATAATTAAAAATAATAACGAAATACACGAATAAAAGAATAATCACGAGATTGGTATCATCAAGAAATGTGACTATGATATCTGCTACGTGAAGTCCGTCCATTCTAGAAACATACAGCCTCCGAAATAAATAACTTTATGTAAAAAAAAGTTTCTAAATTAGAAAATAGAATAATAATTGTAGTTTAAAGGAATATGCGAGTGACTGTTTGAATGAATGAATGAATGAATGAATGAATGAATGAATGAATGAATGAATGAAGTGGAAAATAAATAAGGTAGGGATAATTCTGTGATTTGAGCATGAATTTGTGTCGAGGTGATTGATTGCTTGTTGATTTTGTCACATGTGTCTCTGTGTGTGATCTCTGTGTAGTAATAAATGAATGCAAGTTGAAGGTGTTTTTGAGTTTGAAAAGTTGCAGTAGAGACTTTTGACGGTGAAAAAGCTTACAGCACCTGGTATTCCCAGGCGGTCTCCCATCCAAGTACTAACCAGGCCCGACCCTGCTTAGCTTCCGAGATCGGACGAGATCGGGCGTTCTCAGGGTGGTATGGCCGTAAGCGAGAAAGCAGTTTCAATAAGGGCTCTTTATAGTGTACGATGTAGATGACTCCGTTTCTTTTCTTTTCTTTTTTTCTTTTATTTATTTTAAAGTCACTCATTCGCGTCTCAGTTTGCTGTTGGGTGGAGAGAACAACCGCTTCATCCATATCAAACTTTCTGTCTCACCACCTGCAACCCACACGCGCCTCTCCACCTCTTGGGATTACTAACACTTAATGACATCTTACTCTGCTTAATTTGACAAAATATTTAAACAGGCACGTTGCACGCTGCATCTCAGCTTCTTGCTTTATTTTCATGCCACATCAATAAAACACTTGACATAAGACAGAAGATTGCTGCGAGAGAAAGTAAGGTGTCTTTGAACAGGCTATTACCACTTCATCCACAAATACTTTTCTTGCTTCAATTATTACTTCGTTAAAAACAATTCAGAGCAACAATTTAAATGCCGCAACAACTACAAGAGCCACATGTCTGCTCTCTTCTTCTTTGTTCAGGAGTTGGACGCATTACCGCCACCAGCTGAACTGGAGAGAGGGGCCGGCTTCCAACGCGAGCGAGTGAGAGAGCGCGTGAGTGCGTGCGCTCTCTCTCTCTCTCTCTCTCTCTCTCTCTCTCTGCGTTTACAGCATTTGCTAGACGAGTCTATCAAAGGGGATTTTACACAAGTGCTTGAATTGGAAACTTCAGAACATATCTAGAAATAAAGAACACTGTACACAATCTGAACAAACCTGCAACATCCAATTGTTTGTTGGAGCATCTAAGACGCTCATGTTATAAGTGCAAATGCTACTACTACGACTGTTACGGACAGGAATCATAGTAGTAGTAGTAGCAGTAGTAAGAAAAATAATTAAAAATAATAACGAAATACACGAATAAAAGAATAATCACGAGATTGGTATCATCAAGAAATGTGACTATGATATCTGCTACGTGAAGTCCGTCCATTCTAGAAACATACACCCTCCGAAATAAATAACTTTATGTAAAAAAAAGTTTCTTAATAAGAAAATAGAATAATAATTGTAGTTTAAAGGAATATGCGAGTGATTGTTTGAATGAATAAATGAATGAATGAATGAATGAATGAATGAATGAATGAATGAAGTGGAAAATAAATAAGGTAGGGATAATTCTGTGATTTGAGCATGAATTTGTGTCGAGGTGATTGATTGCTTGTTGATTTTGTCACATGTGTCTCTGTGTGTGATCTCTGTGTAGTAATAAATGAATGCAAGTTGAAGGTGTTTTTGAGTTTGAAAAGTTGCAGTAGAGACTTTTGACGGTGAAAAAGCTTACAGCACCTGGTATTCCCAGGCGGTCTCCCATCCAAGTACTAACCAGGCCCGACCCTGCTTAGCTTCCGAGATCGGACGAGATCGGGCGTTCTCAGGGTGGTATGGCCGTAAGCGAGAGAACAGTTTCAATAAGGGCTCTTTATAGTGTACGATGTAGATGACTCCGTTTCTTTTCTTTTCTTTTTTTATTTGATTTATTTTAAAGTCACTCATTCGCGTCTCAGTTTGCTGTTGGGTGGAGAGAACAACCGCTTCATCCATATCAAACTTTCTGTCTCACCACCTGCAACCCACACGCGCCTCTCCACCTCTTGGGATTACTAACACTTAATGACATCTTACTCTGCTTAATTTGACAAAATATTTAAACAGGCACGTTGCACGCTGCATCTTAGCTTCTTGCTTTCTTTTCATGCCACATCAATAAAACACTTGACATAACACAGCAGATTGCTGCGAGAGAAAGTAAGGTGTCTTTGAACAGGCTATTACCACTTCATCCACAAAAACTTTTCTTGCTTCAATTATTACTTCGTTAAAAACAATTCAGAGCAACAATTTAAATGCCGCAACAACTACAAGAGCCACATGTCTGCTCTCTTCTTCTTTGTTCAGGAGTTGGACGCATTACCGCCACCAGCTGATCTGGAGAGTGGGGCCGGCTTCCAACGCGAGCGAGTGAGAGAGCGCGTGAGTGCGTGCGCTCTCTCTGTCTCTCTCTCTCTCTCTCTCTCTCTCTCTCTCTCTCTCTCTCTCTGCGTTTACAGCATTTGCTAGACGAGTCTATCAAAGGGGATTTTACACAAGTGCTTGAATTGGAAACTTCAGAACATATCTAGAAATAAAGAACACTACACAATCTGAACAAACCTGCAACATCCAATTGTTTGTTGGAGCATCTAAGACGCTCATGTTATAAGTGCAAATGCTACTACTACGACTGTTACGGACAGGAATCATAGTAGTAGTAGTAGCAGTAGTAAGAAAAATAATTAAAAATAATAACGAAATTCACGAATAAAAGAATAATCACGAGATTGGTATCATCAAGAAATGTGACTATGATATCTGCTACGTGAAGTCCGTCCATTCTAGAAACATACACCCTCCGAAATAAATAACTTTATGTAAAAAAAAGTGACTATGATATCTGCTACGTGAAGTCCGTCCATTCTAGAAACATACAGCCTCCGAAATAAATAACTTTCTGTAAAAAAAAGTTTCTTTATAAGAAAATAGAATAATAATTGTAGTTTAAAGGAATATGCGAGTGATTGTTTGAATGAATGAATGAATGAATGAATGAATGAATGAAGTGGAAAATGAATAAGGTAGGGATAATTCTGTGATTTGAGCATGAATTTGTGTCGAGGTGATTGATTGCTTGTTGATTTTGTCAGATGTGTCTCTGTGTGTGATCTCTGTGTAGTAATAAATGAATGCAAGTTGAAGGTGTTTTTGAGTTTGAAAAGTTGCAGTAGAGACTTTTGACGGTGAAAAAGCTTACAGCACCGGGTATTCCCAGGCGGTCTCCCATCCAAGTACTAACCAGGCCCGACCCTCCTTAGCTTCCGAGATCGGGCGTTCTCAGGGTGGTATGGCCGTTAGCGAGAAAGCAGTTTCAATGAGGGCTCTTTATAGTGTACGATGTAGATGACTCCGTTCCTTTTCTTTTCTTTTTTTATTTTATTTATTTTAAAGTCACTCATTCGCGTCTCAGTTTGCTGTTGGGTGGAGAGAACAACCGCTTCATCCATATCAAACTTTCTGTCTCACCACCTGCAACCCACACGCGCCTCTCCACCTCTTGGGATTACTAACACTTAATGACATCTTACTCTGCTTAATTTGACAAAATATTTAAACAGGCACGTTGCACGCTGCATCTCAGCTTCTTGCTTTATTTTCATGCCACATCAAAAAAACACTTGACATAAGACAGAAGATTGCTGCGAGAGAAAGTAAGGTGTCTTTGAACAGGCTATTACCACTTCATCCACAAATACTTCTCTTGCTTCAATTATTACTTCGTTAAAAACAATTCAGAGCAACAATTTAAATGCCGCAACAACTACAAGAGCCACATGTCTGCTCTCTTCTTCTTTGTTCAGGAGTTGGACGCATTACCGCCACCAGCTGATCTGGAGAGTGGGGCCGGCTTCCAACGCGAGCGAGTGAGAGAGCGCGTGAGTGCGTGCGCGCTCTCTCTCTCTCTCTCTCTCTCTCTCTCTGCGTTTACAGCATTTGCTAGACGAGTCTATCAAAGGGGATTTTACACAAGTGCTTGAATTGGAAACTTCAGAACATATCTAGAAATAAAGAACACTGTACACAATCTGAACAAACCTGCAACATCCAATTGTTTGTTGGAGCATCTAAGACGCTCATGTTATAAGTGCAAATGCTACTACTACGACTGTTACGGACAGGAATCATAGTAGAAGAAGTAGCAGTAGTAAGAAAAATAATTAAAAATAATAACGAAATACACGAATAAAAGAATAATCACGAGATTGGTATCATCAAGAAATGTGACTATGATATCTGCTACGTGAAGTCCGTCCATTCTAGAAACATACACCCTCCGAAATGAATAACTTTATGTAAAAAAAAGTTTCTTCATAAGAAAATAGAATAATAATTGTATTTTAATGGAATATGCGAGTGATTGTTTGAATGAATGAATGAATGAATGAATGAATGAATGAATGAAGTGGAAAATAAATAAGGTAGGGATAATTCTGTGATTTGAGCATGAATTTGTGTCGAGGTGATTGATTGCTTGTTGATTTTGTCACATGTGTCTCTGTGTGTGATCTCTGTGTAGTAATAAATGAATGCAAGTTGAAGGTGTTTTTGAGTTTGAAAAGTTGCAGTAGAGACTTTTGACGGTGAAAAAGCTTACAGCACCTGGTATTCCCAGGCGGTCTCCCATCCAAGTACTAACCAGGCCCGACCCTGCTTAGCTTCCGAGATCGGACGAGATCGGGCGTTCTCAGGGTGGTATGGCCGTAAGCGAGAGAGCACTTTCAATAAGGGCTCTTTATAGTGTACGATGTAGATGACTCCGTTTCTTTTCTTTTTTTATTTGATTTATTTTAAAGTCACTCATTCGCGTCTCAGTTTGCTGTTGGGTGGAGAGAACAACCGCTTCATCCATATCAAACTTTCTGTCTCACCACCTGCAACCCACACGCGCCTCTCCACCTCTTGGGATTACTAACACTTAATGACATCTTACTCTGCTTAATTTGACAAAATATTTAAACAGGCACGTTGCACGCTGCATCTTAGCTTCTTGCTTTATTTTCATGCCACATCAATAAAACACTTGACATACAGCAGATTGCTGCGAGAGAAAGTAAGGTGTCTTTGAACAGGCTATTACCACTTCATCCACATATACTTTTCTTGCTTCAATTATTACTTCGTTAAAAACAATTCAGAGCAACAATTTAAATGCCGCAACAACTACAAGAGCCACATGTCTGCTCTCTTCTTCTTTGTTCAGGAGTTGGACGCATTACCGCCACCAGCTGAACTGGAGAGAGGGGCCGGCTTCCAACGCGAGCGAGTGAGAGAGCGCGTGAGTGCGTGCGCTCTCTCTCTCTCTCTCTCTCTCTCTCTCTCTCTCTGCGTTTACAGCATTTGCTAGACGAGTCTATCAAAGGGGATTTTACACAAGTGCTTGAATTGGAAACTTCAGAACATATCTAGAAATAAAGAACACTGTACACAATCTGAACAAACCTGCAACATCCAATTGTTTGTTGGAGCATCTAAGACGCTCATGTTATAAGTGCAAATGCTACTACTACGACTGTTACGGACAGGAATCATAGTAGTAGTAGTAGCAGTAGTAAGAAAAATAATTAAAAATAATAACGAAATACACGAATAAAAGAATAATCACGAGATTGGTATCATCAAGAAATGTGACTATGATATCTGCTACGTGAAGTCCGTCCATTCTAGAAACATACACCCTCCGAAATAAATAACTTTATGTAAAAAAAAGTTTCTAAATTAGAAAATAGAATAATAATTGTAGTTTAAAGGAATATGCGAGTGACTGTTTGAATGAATGAATGAATGAATGAATGAATGAATGAATGAATGAATGAAGTGCAAAATAAATAAGGTAGGGATAATTCTGTGATTTGAGCATGAATTTGTGTCGAGGTGATTGATTGCTTGTTGATTTTGTCACATGTGTCTCTGTGTGTGATCTCTGTGTAGTAATAAATGAATGCAAGTTGAAGGTGTTTTTGAGTTTGAAAAGTTGCAGTAGAGACTTTTGACGGTGAAAAAGCTTACAGCACCTGGTATTCCCAGGCGGTCTCCCATCCAAGTACTAACCAGGCCCGACCCTGCTTAGCTTCCGAGATCGGACGAGATCGGGCGTTCTCAGGGTGGTATGGCCGTAAGCGAGAGAGCACTTTCAATAAGGGCTCTTTATAGTGTACGATGTAGATGACTCCGTTTCTTTTCTTTTTTTATTTGATTTATTTTAAAGTCACTCATTCGCGTCTCAGTTTGCTGTTGGGTGGAGAGAACAACCGCTTCATCCATATCAAACTTTCTGTCTCACCACCTGCAACCCACACGCGCCTCTCCACCTCTTGGGATTACTAACACTTAATGACATCTTACTCTGCTTAATTTGACAAAATATTTAAACAGGCACGTTGCACGCTGCATCTCAGCTTCTTGCTTTATTTTCATGCCACATCAATAAAACACTTGACATAAGACAGAAGATTGCTGCGAGAGAAAGTAAGGTGTCTTTGAACAGGCTATTACCACTTCATCCACAAATACTTTTCTTGCTTCAATTATTACTTCGTTAAAAACAATTCAGAGCAACAATTTAAATGCCGCAACAACTACAAGAGCCACATGTCTGCTCTCTTCTTCTTTGTTCAGGAGTTGGACGCATTACCGCCACCAGCTGAACTGGAGAGTGGGGCCGGCTTCCAACGCGAGCGAGTGAGAGAGCGCGTGAGTGCGTGCGCTCTCTCTCTCTCTCTCTCTCTCTCTCTGCGTTTACAGCATTTGCTAGACGAGTCTATCAAAGGGGATTTTACACAAGTGCTTGAATTGGAAACTTCAGAACATATCTAGAAATAAAGAACACTGTACACAATCTGAACAAACCTGCAACATCCAATTGTTTGTTGGAGCATCTAAGACGCTCATGTTATAAGTGCAAATGCTACTACTACGACTGTTACGGACAGGAATCATAGTAGTAGTAGTAGCAGTAGTAAGAAAAATAATTAAAAATAATAACGAAATACACGAATAAAAGAATAATCACGAGATTGGTATCATCAAGAAATGTGACTATGATATCTGCTACGTGAAGTCCGTCCATTCTAGAAACATACACCCTCCGAAATAAATAACTTTATGTAAAAAAAAGTTTCTTCATAAGAAAATAGAATAATAATTGTAGTTTAAAGGAATATGCGAGTGACTGTTTGAATGAATGAATGAATGAATGAATGAATGAATGAATGAATGAATGAAGTGGAAAATAAATAAGGTAGGGATAATTCTGTGATTTGAGCATGAATTTGTGTCGAGGTGATTGATTGCTTGTTGATTTTGTCACATGTGTCTCTGTGTGTGATCTCTGTGTAGTAATAAATGAATGCAAGTTGAAGGTGTTTTTGAGTTTGAAAAGTTGCAGTAGAGACTTTTGACGGTGAAAAAGCTTACAGCACCTGGTATTCCCAGGCGGTCTCCCATCCAAGTACTAACCAGGCCCGACCCTGCTTAGCTTCCGAGATCGGACGAGATCGGGCGTTCTCAGGGTGGTATGGCCGTAAGCGAGAGAGCACTTTCAATAAGGGCTCTTTATAGTGTACGATGTAGATGACTCCGTTTCTTTTCTTTTTTTATTTGATTTATTTTAAAGTCACTCATTCGCGTCTCAGTTTGCTGTTGGGTGGAGAGAACAACCGCTTCATCCATATCAAACTTTCTGTCTCACCACCTGCAACCCACACGCGCCTCTCCACCTCTTGGGATTACTAACACTTAATGACATCTTACTCTGCTTAATTTGACAAAATATTTAAACAGGCACGTTGCACGCTGCATCTTAGCTTCTTGCTTTATTTTCATGCCACATCAATAAAACACTTGACATACAGCAGATTGCTGCGAGAGAAAGTAAGGTGTCTTTGAACAGGCTATTACCACTTCATCCACATATACTTTTCTTGCTTCAATTATTACTTCGTTAAAAACAATTCAGAGCAACAATTTAAATGCCGCAACAACTACAAGAGCCACATGTCTGCTCTCTTCTTCTTTGTTCAGGAGTTGGACGCATTACCGCCACCAGCTGAACTGGAGAGAGGGGCCGGCTTCCAACGCGAGCGAGTGAGAGAGCGCGTGAGTGCGTGCGCTCTCTCTCTCTCTCTCTCTCTCTCTCTGCGTTTACAGCATTTGCTAGACGAGTCTATCAAAGGGGATTTTACACAAGTGCTTGAATTGGAAACTTCAGAACATATCTAGAAATAAAGAACACTGTACACAATCTGAACAAACCTGCAACATCCAATTGTTTGTTGGAGCATCTAAGACGCTCATGTTATAAGTGCAAATGCTACTACTACGACTGTTACGGACAGGAATCATAGTAGTAGTAGTAGCAGTAGTAAGAAAAATAATTAAAAATAATAACGAAATACACGAATAAAAGAATAATCACGAGATTGGTATCATCAAGAAATGTGACTATGATATCTGCTACGTGAAGTCCGTCCATTCTAGAAACATACACCCTCCGAAATAAATAACTTTATGTAAAAAAAAGTTTCTAAATTAGAAAATAGAATAATAATTGTAGTTTAAAGGAATATGCGAGTGATTGTTTGAATGAATGAATGAATGAATGAATGAATGAATGAATGAAGTGGAAAATAAATAAGGTAGGGATAATTCTGTGATTTGAGCATGAATTTGTGTCGAGGTGATTGATTGCTTGTTGATTTTGTCACATGTGTCTCTGTGTGTGATCTCTGTGTAGTAATAAATGAATGCAAGTTGAAGGTGTTTTTGAGTTTGAAAAGTTGCAGTAGAGACTTTTGACGGTGAAAAAGCTTACAGCACCTGGTATTCCCAGGCGGTCTCCCATCCAAGTACTAACCAGGCCCGACCCTGCTTAGCTTCCGAGATCGGACGAGATCGGGCGTTCTCAGGGTGGTATGGCCGTAAGCGAGAAAGCAGTTTCAATAAGGTCTCTTTATAGTGTACGATGTAGATGACTCCGTTTCTTTTCTTTTTTTATTTGATTTATTTTAAAGTCACTCATTCGCGTCTCAGTTTGCTGTTGGGTGGAGAGAACAACCGCTTCATCCATATCAAACTTTCTGTCTCACCACCTGCAACCCACACGCGCCTCTCCACCTCTTGGGATTACTAACACTTAATGACATCTTACTCTGCTTAATTTGACAAAATATTTAAACAGGCACGTTGCACGCTGCATCTTAGCTTCTTGCTTTATTTTCATGCCACATCAATAAAACACTTGACATACAGCAGATTGCTGCGAGAGAAAGTAAGGTGTCTTTGAACAGGCTATTACCACTTCATCCACATATACTTTTCTTGCTTCAATTATTACTTCGTTAAAAACAATTCAGAGCAACAATTTAAATGCCGCAACAACTACAAGAGCCACATGTCTGCTCTCTTCTTCTTTGTTCAGGAGTTGGACGCATTACCGCCACCAGCTGAACTGGAGAGAGGGGCCGGCTTCCAACGCGAGCGAGTGAGAGAGCGCGTGAGTGCGTGCGCTCTCTCTCTCTCTCTCTCTCTCTCTCTCTCTGCGTTTACAGCATTTGCTAGACGAGTCTATCAAAGGGGATTTTACACAAGTGCTTGAATTGGAAACTTCAGAACATATCTAGAAATAAAGAACACTGTACACAATCTGAACAAACCTGCAACATCCAATTGTTTGTTGGAGCATCTAAGACGCTCATGTTATAAGTGCAAATGCTACTACTACGACTGTTACGGACAGGAATCATAGTAGTAGTAGTAGCAGTAGTAAGAAAAATAATTAAAAATAATAACGAAATACACGAATAAAAGAATAATCACGAGATTGGTATCATCAAGAAATGTGACTATGATATCTGCTACGTGAAGTCCGTCCATTCTAGAAACATACACCCTCCGAAATAAATAACTTTATGTAAAAAAAAGTTTCTTAATAAGAAAATAGAATAATAATTGTAGTTTAAAGGAATATGCGAGTGATTGTTTGAATGAATGAATGAATGAATGAATGAATGAATGAATGAATGAATGAATGAAGTGCAAAATAAATAAGGTAGGGATAATTCTGTGATTTGAGCATGAATTTGTGTCGAGGTGATTGATTGCTTGTTGATTTTGTCACATGTGTCTCTGTGTGTGATCTCTGTGTAGTAATAAATGAATGCAAGTTGAAGGTGTTTTTGAGTTTGAAAAGTTGCAGTAGAGACTTTTGACGGTGAAAAAGCTTACAGCACCTGGTATTCCCAGGCGGTCTCCCATCCAAGTACTAACCAGGCCCGACCCTGCTTAGCTTCCGAGATCGGACGAGATCGGGCGTTCTCAGGGTGGTATGGCCGTAAGCGAGAGAGCACTTTCAATAAGGGCTCTTTATAGTGTACGATGTAGATGACTCCGTTTCTTTTCTTTTTTTATTTGATTTATTTTAAAGTCACTCATTCGCGTCTCAGTTTGCTGTTGGGTGGAGAGAACAACCGCTTCATCCATATCAAACTTTCTGTCTCACCACCTGCAACCCACACGCGCCTCTCCACCTCTTGGGATTACTAACACTTAATGACATCTTACTCTGCTTAATTTGACAAAATATTTAAACAGGCACGTTGCACGCTGCATCTTAGCTTCTTGCTTTATTTTCATGCCACATCAATAAAACACTTGACATACAGCAGATTGCTGCGAGAGAAAGTAAGGTGTCTTTGAACAGGCTATTACCACTTCATCCACATATACTTTTCTTGCTTCAATTATTACTTCGTTAAAAACAATTCAGAGCAACAATTTAAATGCCGCAACAACTACAAGAGCCACATGTCTGCTCTCTTCTTCTTTGTTCAGGAGTTGGACGCATTACCGCCACCAGCTGAACTGGAGAGAGGGGCCGGCTTCCAACGCGAGCGAGTGAGAGAGCGCGTGAGTGCGTGCGCTCTCTCTCTCTCTCTCTCTCTCTCTCTCTCTCTCTCTCTCTGCGTTTACAGCATTTGCTAGACGAGTCTATCAAAGGGGATTTTACACAAGTGCTTGAATTGGAAACTTCAGAACATATCTAGAAATAAAGAACACTGTACACAATCTGAACAAACCTGCAACATCCAATTGTTTGTTGGAGCATCTAAGACGCTCATGTTATAAGTGCAAATGCTACTACTACGACTGTTACGGACAGGAATCATAGTAGTAGTAGTAGCAGTAGTAAGAAAAATAATTAAAAATAATAACGAAATACACGAATAAAAGAATAATCACGAGATTGGTATCATCAAGAAATGTGACTATGATATCTGCTACGTGAAGTCCGTCCATTCTAGAAACATACACCCTCCGAAATAAATAACTTTATGTAAAAAAAAGTTTCTTCATAAGAAAATAGAATAATAATTGTAGTTTAAAGGAATATGCGAGTGATTGTTTGAATGAATGAATGAATGAATGAATGAATGAATGAATGAATGAATGAAGTGGAAAATAAATAAGGTAGGGATAATTCTGTGATTTGAGCATGAATTTGTGTCGAGGTGATTGATTGCTTGTTGATTTTGTCACATGTGTCTCTGTGTGTGATCTCTGTGTAGTAATAAATGAATGCAAGTTGAAGGTGTTTTTGAGTTTGAAAAGTTGCAGTAGAGACTTTTGACGGTGAAAAAGCTTACAGCACCTGGTATTCCCAGGCGGTCTCCCATCCAAGTACTAACCAGGCCCGACCCTGCTTAGCTTCCGAGATCGGACGAGATCGGGCGTTCTCAGGGTGGTATGGCCGTAAGCGAGAGAGCACTTTCAATAAGGGCTCTTTATAGTGTACGATGTAGATGACTCCGTTTCTTTTCTTTTTTTATTTGATTTATTTTAAAGTCACTCATTCGCGTCTCAGTTTGCTGTTGGGTGGAGAGAACAACCGCTTCATCCATATCAAACTTTCTGTCTCACCACCTGCAACCCACACGCGCCTCTCCACCTCTTGGGATTACTAACACTTAATGACATCTTACTCTGCTTAATTTGACAAAATATTTAAACAGGCACGTTGCACGCTGCATCTTAGCTTCTTGCTTTATTTTCATGCCACATCAATAAAACACTTGACATACAGCAGATTGCTGCGAGAGAAAGTAAGGTGTCTTTGAACAGGCTATTACCACTTCATCCACATATACTTTTCTTGCTTCAATTATTACTTCGTTAAAAACAATTCAGAGCAACAATTTAAATGCCGCAACAACTACAAGAGCCACATGTCTGCTCTCTTCTTCTTTGTTCAGGAGTTGGACGCATTACCGCCACCAGCTGAACTGGAGAGAGGGGCCGGCTTCCAACGCGAGCCAGTGAGAGAGCGCGTGAGTGCGTGCGCTCTCTCTCTCTCTCTCTCTCTCTCTCTCTGCGTTTACGGCATTTGCTAGACGAGTCTATCAAAGGGGATTTTACACAAGTGCTTGAATTGGAAACTTCAGAACATATCTAGAAATAAAGAACACTGTACACAATCTGAACAAACCTGCAACATCCAATTGTTTGTTGGAGCATCTAAGACGCTCATGTGATAAGTGCAAATGCTACTACTACGACTGTTACGGACAGGAATCATAGTAGTAGTAGTAGCAGTAGTAAGAAAAATAATTAAAAATAATAACGAAATACACGAATAAAAGAATAATCACGAGATTGGTATCATCAAGAAATGTGACTATGATATCTGCTACGTGAAGTCCGTCCATTCTAGAAACATACAGCCTCCGAAATAAATAACTTTATGTAAAAAAAAGTTTCTAAATTAGAAAATAGAATAATAATTGTAGTTTAAAGGAATATGCGAGTGATTGTTTGAATGAATAAATGAATGAATGAATGAATGAATGAATGAATGAATGAATGAATGAATGAATGAAGTGGAAAATAAATAAGGTAGGGATAATTCTGTGATTTGAGCATGAATTTGTGTCGAGGTGATTGATTGCTTGTTGATTTTGTCACATGTGTCTCTGTGTGTGATCTCTGTGTAGTAATAAATGAATGCAAGTTGAAGGTGTTTTTGAGTTTGAAAAGTTGCAGTAGAGACTTTTGACGGTGAAAAAGCTTACAGCACCTGGTATTCCCAGGCGGTCTCCCATCCAAGTACTAACCAGGCCCGACCCTGCTTAGCTTCCGAGATCGGACGAGATCGGGCGTTCTCAGGGTGGTATGGCCGTAAGCGAGAGAACAGTTTCAATAAGGGCTCTTTATAGTGTACGATGTAGATGACTCCGTTTCTTTTCTTTTCTTTTTTTATTTGATTTATTTTAAAGTCACTCATTCGCGTCTCAGTTTGCTGTTGGGTGGAGAGAACAACCGCTTCATCCATATCAAACTTTCTGTCTCACCACCTGCAACCCACACGCGCCTCTCCACCTCTTGGGATTACTAACACTTAATGACATCTTACTCTGCTTAATTTGACAAAATATTTAAACAGGCACGTTGCACGCTGCATCTTAGCTTCTTGCTTTCTTTTCATGCCACATCAATAAAACACTTGACATAACACAGCAGATTGCTGCGAGAGAAAGTAAGGTGTCTTTGAACAGGCTATTACCACTTCATCCACAAAAACTTTTCTTGCTTCAATTATTACTTCGTTAAAAACAATTCAGAGCAACAATTTAAATGCCGCAACAACTACAAGAGCCACATGTCTGCTCTCTTCTTCTTTGTTCAGGAGTTGGACGCATTACCGCCACCAGCTGATCTGGAGAGTGGGGCCGGCTTCCAACGCGAGCGAGTGAGAGAGCGCGTGAGTGCGTGCGCTCTCTCTGTCTCTCTCTCTCTCTCTCTCTCTCTCTCTCTCTCTCTCTCTCTCTCTCTCTCTCTCTCTCTCTCTCTCTCTCTGCGTTTACAGCATTTGCTAGACGAGTCTATCAAAGGGGATTTTACACAAGTGCTTGAATTGGAAACTTCAGAACATATCTAGAAATAAAGAACACTACACAATCTGAACAAACCTGCAACATCCAATTGTTTGTTGGAGCATCTAAGACGCTCATGTTATAAGTGCAAATGCTACTACTACGACTGTTACGGACAGGAATCATAGTAGTAGTAGTAGCAGTAGTAAGAAAAATAATTAAAAATAATAACGAAATTCACGAATAAAAGAATAATCACGAGATTGGTATCATCAAGAAATGTGACTATGATATCTGCTACGTGAAGTCCGTCCATTCTAGAAACATACACCCTCCGAAATAAATAACTTTATGTAAAAAAAAGTGACTATGATATCTGCTACGTGAAGTCCGTCCATTCTAGAAACATACAGCCTCCGAAATAAATAACTTTCTGTAAAAAAAAGTTTCTTTATAAGAAAATAGAATAATAATTGTAGTTTAAAGGAATATGCGAGTGATTGTTTGAATGAATGAATGAATGAATGAATGAATGAATGAAGTGGAAAATGAATAAGGTAGGGATAATTCTGTGATTTGAGCATGAATTTGTGTCGAGGTGATTGATTGCTTGTTGATTTTGTCAGATGTGTCTCTGTGTGTGATCTCTGTGTAGTAATAAATGAATGCAAGTTGAAGGTGTTTTTGAGTTTGAAAAGTTGCAGTAGAGACTTTTGACGGTGAAAAAGCTTACAGCACCGGGTATTCCCAGGCGGTCTCCCATCCAAGTACTAACCAGGCCCGACCCTCCTTAGCTTCCGAGATCGGGCGTTCTCAGGGTGGTATGGCCGTTAGCGAGAAAGCAGTTTCAATGAGGGCTCTTTATAGTGTACGATGTAGATGACTCCGTTCCTTTTCTTTTCTTTTTTTATTTTATTTATTTTAAAGTCACTCATTCGCGTCTCAGTTTGCTGTTGGGTGGAGAGAACAACCGCTTCATCCATATCAAACTTTCTGTCTCACCACCTGCAACCCACACGCGCCTCTCCACCTCTTGGGATTACTAACACTTAATGACATCTTACTCTGCTTAATTTGACAAAATATTTAAACAGGCACGTTGCACGCTGCATCTCAGCTTCTTGCTTTATTTTCATGCCACATCAAAAAAACACTTGACATAAGACAGAAGATTGCTGCGAGAGAAAGTAAGGTGTCTTTGAACAGGCTATTACCACTTCATCCACAAATACTTCTCTTGCTTCAATTATTACTTCGTTAAAAACAATTCAGAGCAACAATTTAAATGCCGCAACAACTACAAGAGCCACATGTCTGCTCTCTTCTTCTTTGTTCAGGAGTTGGACGCATTACCGCCACCAGCTGATCTGGAGAGTGGGGCCGGCTTCCAACGCGAGCGAGTGAGAGAGCGCGTGAGTGCGTGCGCGCTCTCTCTCTCTCTCTCTCTCTCTCTCTCTCTCTCTCTGCGTTTACAGCATTTGCTAGACGAGTCTATCAAAGGGGATTTTACACAAGTGCTTGAATTGGAAACTTCAGAACATATCTAGAAATAAAGAACACTGTACACAATCTGAACAAACCTGCAACATCCAATTGTTTGTTGGAGCATCTAAGACGCTCATGTTATAAGTGCAAATGCTACTACTACGACTGTTACGGACAGGAATCATAGTAGAAGAAGTAGCAGTAGTAAGAAAAATAATTAAAAATAATAACGAAATACACGAATAAAAGAATAATCACGAGATTGGTATCATCAAGAAATGTGACTATGATATCTGCTACGTGAAGTCCGTCCATTCTAGAAACATACACCCTCCGAAATGAATAACTTTATGTAAAAAAAAGTTTCTTCATAAGAAAATAGAATAATAATTGTATTTTAATGGAATATGCGAGTGATTGTTTGAATGAATGAATGAATGAATGAATGAAGTGGAAAATAAATAAGGTAGGGATAATTCTGTGATTTGAGCATGAATTTGTGTCGAGGTGATTGATTGCTTGTTGATTTTGTCACATGTGTCTCTGTGTGTGATCTCTGTGTAGTAATAAATGAATGCAAGTTGAAGGTGTTTTTGAGTTTGAAAAGTTGCAGTAGAGACTTTTGACGGTGAAAAAGCTTACAGCACCTGGTATTCCCAGGCGGTCTCCCATCCAAGTACTAACCAGGCCCGACCCTGCTTAGCTTCCGAGATCGGACGAGATCGGGCGTTCTCAGGGTGGTATGGCCGTAAGCGAGAGAGCACTTTCAATAAGGGCTCTTTATAGTGTACGATGTAGATGACTCCGTTTCTTTTCTTTTTTTATTTGATTTATTTTAAAGTCACTCATTCGCGTCTCAGTTTGCTGTTGGGTGGAGAGAACAACCGCTTCATCCATATCAAACTTTCTGTCTCACCACCTGCAACCCACACGCGCCTCTCCACCTCTTGGGATTACTAACACTTAATGACATCTTACTCTGCTTAATTTGACAAAATATTTAAACAGGCACGTTGCACGCTGCATCTTAGCTTCTTGCTTTATTTTCATGCCACATCAATAAAACACTTGACATACAGCAGATTGCTGCGAGAGAAAGTAAGGTGTCTTTGAACAGGCTATTACCACTTCATCCACATATACTTTTCTTGCTTCAATTATTACTTCGTTAAAAACAATTCAGAGCAACAATTTAAATGCCGCAACAACTACAAGAGCCACATGTCTGCTCTCTTCTTCTTTGTTCAGGAGTTGGACGCATTACCGCCACCAGCTGAACTGGAGAGAGGGGCCGGCTTCCAACGCGAGCCAGTGAGAGAGCGCGTGAGTGCGTGCGCTCTCTCTCTCTCTCTCTCTCTCTCTCTGCGTTTACGGCATTTGCTAGACGAGTCTATCAAAGGGGATTTTACACAAGTGCTTGAATTGGAAACTTCAGAACATATCTAGAAATAAAGAACACTGTACACAATCTGAACAAACCTGCAACATCCAATTGTTTGTTGGAGCATCTAAGACGCTCATGTGATAAGTGCAAATGCTACTACTACGACTGTTACGGACAGGAATCATAGTAGTAGTAGTAGCAGTAGTAAGAAAAATAATTAAAAATAATAACGAAATACACGAATAAAAGAATAATCACGAGATTGGTATCATCAAGAAATGTGACTATGATATCTGCTACGTGAAGTCCGTCCATTCTAGAAACATACAGCCTCCGAAATAAATAACTTTATGTAAAAAAAAGTTTCTAAATTAGAAAATAGAATAATAATTGTAGTTTAAAGGAATATGCGAGTGACTGTTTGAATGAATGAATGAATGAATGAATGAATGAATGAATGAATGAATGAATGAAGTGGAAAATAAATAAGGTAGGGATAATTCAGTGATTTGAGCATGAATTTGTGTCGAGGTGATTGATTGCTTGTTGATTTTGTCACATGTGTCTCTGTGTGTGATCTCTGTGTAGTAATAAATGAATGCAAGTTGAAGGTGTTTTTGAGTTTGAAAAGTTGCAGTAGAGACTTTTGACGGTGAAAAAGCTTACAGCACCTGGTATTCCCAGGCGGTCTCCCATCCAAGTACTAACCAGGCCCGACCCTGCTTAGCTTCCGAGATCGGACGAGATCGGGCGTTCTCAGGGTGGTATGGCCGTAAGCGAGAGAACAGTTTCAATAAGGGCTCTTTATAGTGTACGATGTAGATGACTCCGTTTCTTTTCTTTTCTTTTTTTATTTGATTTATTTTAAAGTCACTCATTCGCGTCTCAGTTTGCTGTTGGGTGGAGAGAACAACCGCTTCATCCATATCAAACTTTCTGTCTCACCACCTGCAACCCACACGCGCCTCTCCACCTCTTGGGATTACTAACACTTAATGACATCTTACTCTGCTTAATTTGACAAAATATTTAAACAGGCACGTTGCACGCTGCATCTTAGCTTCTTGCTTTCTTTTCATGCCACATCAATAAAACACTTGACATAACACAGCAGATTGCTGCGAGAGAAAGTAAGGTGTCTTTGAACAGGCTATTACCACTTCATCCACAAAAACTTTTCTTGCTTCAATTATTACTTCGTTAAAAACAATTCAGAGCAACAATTTAAATGCCGCA